>NC_057800.1:127870721-127974087 GCF_018294505.1 Triticum aestivum | reverse complement strand
ATTCCTATTCCTAGTCTATTTCTTGTCCCCTACCCCAAGTTTTCTCTCCCCTCACCTATATAAATACCCCCACACCCCCCTCCAACACATCAAATCAAACCCTCTCCTCACATCAACCCCAAGCCCCACACCACCCCGCGTCTCCCCAAGCCGCGCACCACCGCCGCCGCCGCCATAGCCGCCGCCGCCCTTGTGCCCTAGCGCCGCCGCCGCCGCCCTAGCACGCCGCCGTCGCCACCGTTCGCCCCGCCTCGCCGGAGGTAGCCCCGCGCCTCTCTTTTTCTTCCCGCGGTTCGGTTCTTTTAAAAGAAACCGTTTCGGTTTTCTTTTCCGGTTTTTCTCCCCGATTCTTCGTTTCGGTTTCTTTTCCGAAAACCCTAGATCGGTTTTCGTTCTTCTTTCGGACCGTTCGTCTCAACGAACGTGATCACCGATTATTCCCGGTTAACGACGCCTGTTCGTTTAACCGTTCGTCTCTTTCTTTTCGTCGGATTTATTCTGCGATCGCAATCTCAGATCCGATCTTCGTTCTAGTTTATCTTCTCGCCCGTTTATCGGAATCAGGTGATTCAAGCGCCTGGAGTTTCGTCTCGAAACCGCCGTTCCGTCTAATCAACTTAAACAAGTTTTTGCCCCGGTAAAATTTGACCTAGTTTCAACTTGCTAGAACCGAGTTGTTTTCTTCCGCCGTTGTTTTCCGTTTCTTTGTTCGGTTCTTTCTTTGCAACCGGAGTTCTTAAGTTGAACCTTCTGGTTCGTTCTCTCGTTCGAGTTTTACTTGTGCATTAGATGAGTACTTATTGTGTGGTTACTATTGTTTGCTTACGATAGATTGACCGGAGTGTGACGAGTAGATCTATCAAGAGTTTTGAGTGCAAATTATCTTCATCTACATTGCAGGCAAGTTCACACTTTGATCATACCTTTTCTACAACCCATGTTTTATTGCATTAGATCAATCCTCTCACATTGCATGATTAGGATCTAATTAAATTGTGGGATGGGAAGTAGATGAGGTAGTACCTATTACCTGTATTATTATGAAACCTTTGGGAGTTACTTCTACGTTTGCTTATTATGCCATGCTATGCTAGTAGACGTGGATTGAGTGAGTGATATCCATGACAGATGTGAATTGATAATTTTAATGGTTTATCTAAGGTGGCAACTTTAACACACATCTGAGTGGATTGAGGCACCTGATGTCTATCAGGACTTGCCTGGTTTTTTTTTGGACCGCCACCCAGGCTCAAAGGAATCATAAGATCTTTCAAACTAGAAACTTACGTGTGCAGCCACATGCCATTATGGGCTCTGGCATAGTTGACTAAGTTGTGCGAACTCTTACGGGGTGGACTAGCAGATGTAGGGGTTGTAGGTGGTACGGTCTACCCCACATGTAAGGTGCTAGCGCTTCTGAAACACTATGTCTCGATCATCCGTCTTCTCAAACATCATGTAGTACGAGAAAACAAACGGAGGCGATCGAGTCTTGTGGGGAAAAGTGCGCAAACCTCTGCAGAGTGTACAAACTAATCATGATTAGCCGTGTCCCCGGTTATGGACAACTTGAGTATCTAGTACTTGAATATCCTGTGAATCTCAACATGTTACTTCTAATTAATGTTGTTGGGTTTTAATTACTTTTAATTGGGCTTGAGAATGCTGTCAACCATTCTCAATGTTTCACAACCACCATGATAGTTAAATAAATTTATTCCTTTGTAGTAGGGAAAAATTGGCTTTACGCAAAAACCTTATAACCATAGAGCTTTTCCACCAGCCAAATATGCATGTAGTGATATCCATTGTTCATCATTCTCTATGGTGTGAATTTGCCAGTACATTCAATGTACTGACCCGTTTTGGGCTGCAACGTCTCATGTTGCAGGTGTCTTACGACGAGTAAGTGTTACGTTAGGGTTACGATTTCTACACTCAACTTTGCCGTTGGTGTTGATGGGAATTCACAACCTTGTTGCTTCCGCTATATTGGATTGAGGTAATAGTATTTACGTTACTTTACACATGTGATTTACCTTTGCTATAAATCCTTCGAGTACTGTGTGTGTCAGCATACTGATCCAGGGATGACACATAAGCACAGAGACTTGATCCATTCGGGTCGGGTCGCTACAGGCTCACGAAAACAGCGCCACTAGAGTGATGACCAAACACATCGCCTCGGGATTGACCACGTTCATCATGAAATAGGTGAACAACGTGACCACCATCAACGACGGTGGCGAAAAGGAAAAGTGGTAACACAGATGAGTCGCTAGGGACGTGTTAGGAATTGTTTTTCCCATTGCAATGCACAAGTGCATTTGCTAGTTATTTCATAGATGCCCACAAAGTTTTAGTATAAGTTTTGCAAAAATAAAGCATTGAAACACACACACACACACACACACATAAGAATTAAATCTACTAAGCTAGCACTCCTGCCAAGCATTTGAAGTATTATAGCGTGACTACTTTCCTAGCTGACATGTGTTCACTTTTTATTTCGTTCGCTACTGGTTTTTTCTGTTTGCTATCTATTTTAACACAGTACAAGAAGATGCTCACATATATGTATATACACATATCCCCATAAACACACGCACATACATTTTACCCTTGTGATAACCTTTGAGATACCGAGCCGGCATAGCATATTGAAATTGATAAAGTCACCGTAGACGCCATCGTAGTCGACGGGGAACGTCTTCTCCCACTAAACAAATATTGTCCAAAGGCCTGCAATAAATTCAAAAGCGAGCACCAATGCCAACACAGTACAATATATGCTCATATATATGCACATACACTCCTCTATTAACGCATACACACATCCTACCCGGCTACCCCGATAACATTGTGAGTAGTATGAAGCGTAGCATTTCTTACTCATTCTATCTTCTCTCTATATAATGAGCCGGCACAACATTTTGAAATTGATGAAGTTGCCCCAGACGCCTTCATGGTCGACAAGAACGTCTCCTCCCAGTAAACGAATATCACCGATGAACCTGAAATAAATCAAGAAAAATGCAAGCACCATTACCAACACAGTACAACACAGATGCTCACATATACACACATACTATGAACACATACATACACTCTCTCTCTCTCTCTCTCTACACCTATAATACCATGAGTAGTACAAAGTGTAGCTTTTTTTGCTCATTCTACCTTCTGTATAAAGTTAGGGAGTCGCTAGCGCTGGCAGAAGATCTTCTTCTTCAAAGTTTTGTTGTCTCCTCATATTGCAAACAAGTGGTGAGTGACATACACAAGGGTTGCCAGGGTCCCTATGGATAGGTGATCCCAGAAATCAAACTCCGAGCTTCTAGTTTTGCATGTAATTTTATTTTTGAAAGTCGAGCCATTAACGGTGAGGTTCATAGTTTAGTTAAGCATTTTCTTAATCTCGGTCCGGGACGCCATGTGATTGGCCAACCCCTATGATCCGACTTATATCCCGCATCATGTGGACTCTCATCAATAAAGCTTAGCTTTGCCCTAAAAAAATCATAGTCGCACGTAGGTGTAGCAAAGCTCCCTGGCAATGGTACAAACCGATTTGTGCGTCTCATTGCGGCCGACTTTCACGACCATGCCCCCCAGCGGCGCGGTGAGGGAGGCTGCGAGGTGGGTGTGATGAGCGGCGTGGGAAGCAGTTCAGGAGGACGCACATCAGGGCAATCTGATCTGGGAGCAACTAGTTAACGAGCGCTCCTTCAGGAGCCTCGCAACGATCATCGCTACTTGGCGCGCTCTCAGCTATTTGCCACGTGTCGCACTCTGGATGCTCCCTTCGGATTTTATTTTTTTTATTTTTCCGCACGTGTTTTCGGCTTTTTAAACGGTTTTTTCCGGGTTTTTTCGAAAAATAAATTGCGTGAAAAAATGCGTTTTTTTCTTTTCGCGAAAGTCACGGTTTTTCTTTCGCGAGAGGCACGGTTATGCTTTAGTAAGAGTCACGGCCGTGCCTTTCGGAAACGAAAAAAACGCGTTTTCTGTTTTTTTTTCTTTCGCGAGAGTCACGGTTTTGCTTCCGCGAGAGGCACGATTGTACTTTCGCGAGAGTCACGGCCGTGCCTCTCGGAAAGGGAAAAACAAAACGCGTTTTTTGTTTTTTTTCTTTCGGGAGAGTCACGGTTTTACTTCCGTGAGAGGCACGGTTGTGCTTTCGCGAAAGTCACGACCGTGCCTCTCGGAAAGGGAAAAAATACGTGTTTTCTGTTTTTTTTCTTTCTTTCGCGAGAGTCACGGTTTTGCTTTCGCGAGAGTCACGGCCGTGCCTCTCGGAAACGGAATAAAATGTGTTTTCTGTTTTTTTTCCTTCCGCGAGAGTCACGGTTTTGCTTCCACGAGAGGCATGGGTGTGATTTCGCGAGAGGCACGGACGTGCCTCTTTCGGAAAGGAAAAAAACCATGCTTCCGGTCAGGTTTTTTCGCCCGGTTTTTTTCATCCGGTTTTTTCATGAAAAAAAAAATTTCGTCAAAACCTATCAACATGGGATCTGGTTTTGAAGATCTCGACGCGAGGAATCCAACGGTGAAAACGGTTCGAGATTTGGACGCACGGTTTAAGAGATAAAACGTTTTGAATAAACGGATCTAGAAAAAACGGAAAACTCCCAGGTTGCAACAAGTGGCGCGCTGCATGTGCGCCACTTGTCGCGACCTGGAAAAATGGAGTGCTCTTTGCAAGGAGTACTTCTTAATCAGTGATTTCGATCTGATCTGGCTCCCATGGTGATCGTTCGGCCAATCAACTACTTGGATTGGGCCATATCGCCAGAGCTACCTCTCGTCCATTGCGAGACGTAACTCGGTCTCGCCTCTGGGCGTGAGGGAGTGGGCTGGCCCAGTACCGTAGTGCCCCTGACTTGAGTTTTCTCTCTCTCTGTATTTTTCTTATCGGTTTTTTCTGTCTTTCTTCATTTCTCCTAATGTTTTAGGGGTTTCTATGTTTCATCACCGGTTTTCTTCGCTTCTTCCTTTTTTTTCTTTTTTTCTTTATTTACCTTTTCTCTTTTCTTTTTAGGGAAATGCTGCTCATCAGCCGGCCGATAATCAAGCCCGCGTCTGCCTCCTTGATTGTGCGCCACGCGTCCTTTGTGGCCTACCACCGTGTCCTTTGCAACAACGCCGTACCTTATTCCCATCTCTCAATCCTTTCGTCCCCAATTAGCACCGCAAGAGACACTCACCACGCACCAGTCCTCGCCGCCGGCCTGCTTCAATAGCCATCGTTCGCCGGCGAGGCTGGCCTTCGCCGCCTCACTTGTCATGGCTGAGCAGCCGGCTGCTCCACTGCATCTAGGTCGGGCGAGCCACCGCCCGATGTCGGTGACTGGTATCTGCAAGGCCCGATCGTCGTTCCAGCGACACGTGGGGCAGCGCACGGCCTCTCCGTCGCCGCTGTCAGTGTCGAGGAGCCCTCCCTGCTGGATCAGTCCCAACCTTGCGCGTCATGTTTCCAAAACAAAGACCTTGTTGCAGTGGTCAACGGTGTTACTGAAACAAAGCTCTTGCTGCAAAGAAGGATTATACACAGAGATGCTTTGCAATGTCACCAATGTTTCCGAAACAGATCTATTATTGCAATAATCACTGATATGTTTCTCAAACAAAGTTCTTGTTGCAATAGTCTCTATTGTTTCTGAAACAAGACTCTTGCTGCAAAGATGGTTCTAAGCTGAGCAATCTAGATCGGACGGCTTGCGAGGCGGCGGATCTTTTAAAAAGATCCGCTGGCCGACGCGTAGCACGCGCCTTCTTTTTAACACATGTCTAGTTTTTTCAATACACATTCTACATTTATAGTAGACACGTGGAACATTTTTTATACACGTTGAAATTTTCAAATATATGATGTATACTTTTTCTCAAATACTTGTTTTGAACTTTTTTTCAAATAAATGCTAAACATTTTCCAAATACATGTGATCATTTTTTAATGGCAAGTAATTCTTGTATTGAACTATGTAAAGTTTTTTTTACATTGTATGCTTTTTTTATTAAAATCATGAATATTTTTGAAACATGTGAATATTTCTTTTAAATGTCACATAAATTTTTTGGATGATACTTAAATTTTCAAAAACCTACACAACATTTTTTTTACATTGTATAAACATTTTTGTTAAATGTCACGTACATTTTTTCTGAAACAATGAGCATTTTTTGAAATGTCATGTACATTTTTCTGAATGATATGAACATGTTCTTGAATTATGCAAAAAAAAAATACATTGTTAAATAGTTTTTTAAATGTCACAGACATTTTTTTCCAAGTGTGTTATCCTTTTTTATGTCACAAACATTTTTTTTCAAATGCTATCAACATTTTTTTAAGTTGCATGAACATTCTTTTTGCACTGCGTGAACATATTTCAAACGAGCAATTAATTTTTTTAAGATTTAAATAAAATCTGCATATATTTCAGAAATATAAATAAAAGTAATAAAACTAAAAAGAAACGTCCATTTAAGGGGCCTGAGGCGAGGGGTTCTTTCGTCTAAGCCTCTCCCTAGGCCATATGATATGCTCCCTCTGTTCCTAATTATAAAACGTTTTGGCAGTTCAATTTAAACTGCGGAGGTAGTACTTCCTGAAGATGAAACGGGTATAACCAAACGACTGAATTTGAGGTGTAAATGGCAGGCGATGGATCAACCAAACAGTCCAGTTTTGCGTAATTCGAGTGAGAAAGAAGACACTGACGATGCAGTAAACAGATCAGGAGCAACTCAGTCAAAACCAGTCTTTGCCCAATTCAGTACTTCTTTTCAAGAGAAAATCCAGTCTTGCAATTAACCAGTTACATCGGTTTCCATTTCCAAAACGGCAAAACTCAAATCACATGCAAAATCTACAAGCTGAAACCTAATCCAACCGGTCAGTGGTTTATAAAATTCTTACACATAGGGGTCCCTGCTGGTCAACAACGCGGAAGCCACTACTCTGCGAAAATGGGCCGAAAATCCCAGAGTCATCTCCATTCTCCACGAATTTGCACTTCTGTGCATGGAAAACCAAATCATTTCCAGATGCTGATATGTATAAAAAGCAAGTTCACATGTTAGCAAAACCTGAGGGTGACATAAGAAAGAAAGGTGATCATCAAATAGTCACACGTGATGAAAGTTGAAAAGTACCGGGCACAGATGTCACCAAGATGCAAAGCTCCCAGGAAGCCCGTGATGGAAGTCAGTGGATTGTGACTTTGTGAGGCAGGATAAGCTGAAGCCGCGCAACTTGCACATTTGCTCACAGGATCCAGAAAGCAGGATATTTCTTTCTTGATACTCCCAGTAAACCCGCGAAGGCAAATAAGCAAGACATGGTCAATTTCAAGTGGTTGTAAGTTTCCAGTAACAGCCACGCGTCGCAAGAAAGGTGCATGAAACATCTACAACCATGGAGATAATGTATTACTGTGTATAAGGCTTATTTCAACTTAACTAGTAGTAAAGTAGTGATCTAAAACGTCTTATATTAGTGTACAGAGGGAGTATATTCTTATTATTTAGATTGTCAGAAGAGGATATATGAAATAGGAAGCGACACAAATAACACAAGGTTCTTTACCTGTGGTCAACGAGAAAAAATATTTAATGTCTGGTAGATGATTAGATTGCTCAAGGATCAGAAAGTAATGATACTAGTGGTGACTGGCCTTTATTATTGCCCAAAAAAATGGTCCCAGGCATATTGAATAGACCTATCTACTGACCAGAAGAAGTATACAACATAACTGCCAACATGCAGAGCATGGGAGAGGATGCTAAGAGCTGTAACAGCATTTAAGCTCACTTCAGTTGTTACTTTGACAGCATCACAAAATAAAAGCAAATGGAAACATTTCTGGTTAGCTACGCAGCCAAAGAGAAGAATATTATTGAATCCCCTATTCTCATAGTGTAAACTAATCTTTGCGGCGGCACAAGATTTTAATTTTCCAATGAGCCCAGGACCCTTGCGAGAAATTAATCGTAACAATCCTTTATCTTCAACTAGAATGTTATATCCAGTTTTTCATTTCAGAGGCCAGTAAAATGCTTCCAATTACTTCACGGCAAGATCAGTACTCCCTCCGATCCGAATTAAATGATGCAATGTATAGAGGTTGCATCAATTAATTCGGATCGGAGGGAGTAGCATATATCATGACTTTACGCAGGCAGCAAAGCATATTCTTTTTACCTTGGGACTAAAATTTCACTTCACTACTATGGAGTCCCTCCCTACAGACAAAGTTAATGGGTGAATTACAGAAAATGATATTTCATCATATGAACTTCCAATTTTTTTACTTATAATTAATTATGCCTATAATTCTGCATAACCTGTCTGTGAAATCTGAAAAGAAATACTTTCCAAAGGACTGCAAACATCATCTCCTAAACCCTGACCACACTAGGTAATGGTAAACCAAAACAGTTACAGCCCATTCATAGCGAACCTACCAAAACCATGAACAGTAGACTCAGACCACTTGTTTGTTTATTTTCATGTAGAAACAAAAAAGAACAAATAAAAGGTCACTATCTTTTAATGGCCACATCAAGGATCTCACTTCCGTTGCTTCCTCCATCCTCTTCTTTCTTGGAGCCAAGCCAAACTCTTATTTATTCTGCACAACCAATACTTCAACACAGAATAGTACCATCCATGAAGGTTCAAAGGCATGGCAAGACTAAAATCCTCTTCAATAATCCAAATAGCCTGTAGGAACTAGGATCGACGGTAAGATACGCCCTGCTTCATAGATACTACAATGGATAATATTAGCAACATCTTCCACAATGACCTACTCCCATCTCTAGGAGCAAGAGCAAACCAATCTATCAAGTTGAGAAAATTCATCATTTCTCCCTATGATTCCCGTTACAGGTAAAATCACACTCTTTACTTTCTCTCGCATCATATATGTATGTGTACACAAATACTTAGTATAGTCTTCCACTCTTGTGGGTCTGCAGGATCTGGGAAACGTTCTTGCTTGTGCTCGTTGTTTATTCAGCATGGATCTACCCGTTTGAGCTAGCATTTCTGAGACATCTCTCATGGAAGCTTTTCCTAGTTGAGAACATTGTCAACAGCTTCTTCGCAATTGATATTGTTCTCACCTTTTTTCTAGCGTATCTTGATCACAAGTCTTATCTTCTAGTGGATAATCCAAAAAGGATTGCAGCTAGGTTGGTACTTGCACCTCAACCGTGTCATTCTTAATGGTAAAGCACATGTGCAAAGCTAACAATTTGAACAACACTGACATGAGCCTGTACACAGATATCTCTCTTCCTGGTTCATTCTTGACGTCTGTTCCACGATTCCATATCAACCGTTTGGGCTACTCTTTAACAAGCATGGAAATGGCCTTGCCTATAGGACACTTAACATGCTTCGATTATGGCGTCTCCGACGCCTCAGTGCTTTATTTGCCAGGTATGTGTCGTTTTATTATTTGAAACTTGAAAATAAGAGAACCGAAAATTACTAAGGTAAATCGCCCCTCTAGGCTTGAAAAGGATATCCGATTGAACTACTACTGGATAAGGTGCACCAAACTAATTTCTGTAAGTTTGCATCCTCTCCTCTCCAAGTATGAAACAAATTGATGTATTACTGCCCTGATGAATAAAACATAACTCTGCATGTTTGACTGAGCATTGCAGGTTACTCTTTTTGCAATACATTGTTCAGGATGTTTCATTTACTTAATAGCTGATACATATCCCGATCCATCAAGAACCTGGATAGGAGCAGCAATACCAAACTACAGATCAGAGAGTCTATGGATTCGATATGTGACAGCAATTTATTGGTCCATTACAACACTCACAACAACTGGTTATGGCGATTTACATGCGGAGAATCCAAGAGAAATGTCATTTTGCATATGTTTCATGCTATTTAACCTGGGATTGACAGCATACCTCATTGGTAACATGACAAACCTAGTTGTCCAGGGAAGTTGCCGTACCAGGAACTTTGTACGTACTCTTCCAAATACCTTTCAAGATTTGTTTTGTCATTCTGTGATTGTTGATATTCCTGCCTGGCTTTACATAAGGATTGGAATAAGAAACGGAAATGGAAGTAAGAAGCATGTGAACTTGTTTGTACCGTGCAGACTAAGTTAGGGTACTGTTTCCCTAACTTCATAGGAGCGAAGTTAGAGGAGCCAGTTCCACGTAATACATATGGACCTTATAGACTGTAGGTCAGGATAGGCTGAAAAAACAAATCACAGCATGCTTATAGATACTCCCTCCGTCCCAAAATAAGTGTCTCAAGCTTAGTACAACTTTATACTAAAGTTAGTACAAAGTTGAGACACTTATTTTGGGACAGAGGGAGTATGTCACTAGCATGTCCTGGCTCTGGACTCCTAATGGCTTAAGGTCATGCATGTTCAGATACACATGAAAACTCTGGCTAATTAAAATGCATGTAGATATACCTGAATGTGTACGGCTCACATGTGTTCACATGCATAGAAGCAAGAGCTTTATTTCAAGAGTATCATATACTGTTTTATTCCTCCTAACCTTCCTGTCTTCAGCTCTGCAGAGAGATACCATCCATGCTGCCTCTCGGTTTGCTGCAAGGAATCAGTTACCTGAACAAATTAGGGATGAAATGCTAGCTCATATCTGCCTGAGGTATAAGACAGAAGGGCTGAAACAGAAGGAAACATTGGATAGTCTCCCCAAGGCAATTCGTTCAAGCATAGCGTGCCATTTATACCTCCCTGTCCTAGAAAAAATATATCTTTTTCATGGTGTTTCTTTTACTTGCAGGCTCCAATTGGTATGAACACAAAAATAGTTACTTATTGTAGAGCAAGTGTAAAATAGTGTACACTGAATATCATCAACGTTTAGAAGGTAATATGTTATCGCCTACATGTAGGTTACCACAATGGAAGCAGAGTACTACCCACCAAGAGAAACTGTCATACTCCAGAATGAAACGCCTACAGATGTTTACATATTAGTTTCAGGAGCAGTGGTTAGTCCAACTATAAGATTGATGATTGTCAAGATACTGCAGTTTCTTACAACCATGCATACTAGTGTAACTTGTGCTATTTTGTTTGGCAGGAAGAACGGATAATGATTGATGGGCGAGAAAAGGTAAGAGATGACACATGATCATGTATTTTAAAGGATACAAGTTAATGCAGAATCTGATATGTATCATTACAAAATCCAGGTTGAGAAACTACTATCAGGTGGTGACATATTTGGTGAAATAGGAGTTCTCTGCAACATTCCCCAGCCATTTACATTCCGCACGTCCAGAATTTCACAACTATTAAGGCTTAACACAACAGTGCTAAAAAACATTATTCAGGAAAACAAACACGACAAGGAAATTATAATGAACAATCTTTACCAGGTGAGTTCACCAGCTTTTTTATAATTATGGCATCATGTTTAGATAATTGAGTTGTTTATATAGAACGAAATTAGTATTCTTGTGCATTTGGCAGAAAATGAACTCGGATCAAAGGTTCTCTACTGACACGATGGAAGTATGCGAAGAGACGCTCGATCAACACTTTGGAGAGTACAACGGATGTTTTGCATCCAATCAGGTCAACATAAACAATGAATCAAAAGCAGGAGAAACAATAAGACTGGCTTGCAGTGAAGAACGTTGTAAAGAACTCAATGAATCAGACAGACATGGAGCAATTCACAGTACTACGGAACAGGGTTCCTTTAATACAAACATTGATTTTCCTGATAAAGGTGAAAGTATGGAAAATCATGTTGCTACAAGTCAGCTTACGGACAAATGGAAGGCAGATGAGCATGAACATACATCGACCGACAACTGCATGACAGGATATGGAGGGGCTCGAGAGAGGTTCAAAAACATACGGCAAGACACAATATTAGGGCAGCCAAAAATCACAGATAAAATGCTTACATGCTTAGTTGCTGGAGAACTCCAGGAGATCACTGATACACGCACAGAAGCTGGTTCTGTGGTTTCAGAAAGAAAAAGAGTGACAATTCATATGCATCCACAACAGAACAAAAGCTTAGCAGTACCATATGCAGAAGTCATAAATCTACCAGAATCTCTGGATCAACTTTTCGGCATAGCTCGTAAGTATCATATAATTCAGATGCATGATTAAGAATTAACGTCCAGTATAGGAGGGTTTAGCTTCTTATAGCTTCTCAGCTATTTTATGGATAGGGGCTTCACCTTGTCAGTGCAGATGAGGTTGCTTAGGTTTCTCATAGCCTATCGCTATTCTGACTTGGATTTTATATGAGAATCGAAAGGAGTTATATAATGCGGGATCATGACCAGAACATAACTTTATCACACAGTATTGGTTAGCAAACCACTACATTGTGATAAGCTATGCTAACATAACTTTATCACACTACAAACTTAACTTATAACTGTTCAAGTAAAGTTTATGTTTGTTAACTACTCCTACACCTGATTTTTTGTTTAACTGGTCACAGTACGTCAAGTGTTGCCCATATCCCCAAAGCATCAGGCCCAGGCCCTAGCTAACTCTGATTTTAATATACTAAGTCGATGAATCAATGCCCCACAGGGTTTGTATTAACCCCAAATAGCTAAAGCCAGAACCTTCTGGCATCTGTCATTTGTAGTTGGCATCATACATGAATATTTTCCGGATTTAGTTGCGCCCTGTTTTAGTTTTGGAAATTTTCAGTTCCTTTGCTTCCCCCCTTAAAAATGAACAGTAATTGACTTAGCTCAGTGATCAAGTCTGTTGAAATCATCCAGTAATTGTAGTACCATAATAGTGTGAAGGCCCCGTTACAACTCTCCTAATGCCAGAAACCAGCATTGCATAGTCTAATCATGCAGTGCAATCCTTCTTTTAGTGTGAATGTACTTATCCTGCATTTTTTCTGTAGGTGAGAAGTTTCCGGGTTATTGTCCTGTGAAGCTGTTCAATCAAGATTTTGCTGAAATTGACGATATAACAGTAATTCGAGATGGTGACCAGTTGTTTCTTATGGAAGTTTGATTAAGGATGCTCAAAAATATAGACTGTGGAAAGAGCAATGCATAGTATATGAAGTAGGACTCTCATTTGAGGAAGTTGCCTAGATCTCAGCAAACAGGAATCGAGCGACTTGGTGAAATCATGAAGAAAATGCCACCCAGGAATCAGTGGGAGACTTGGAGTTACAGTTATAGACTAGCTAAATGTAGATACGAAGATGTGATGGAAACAGTTTTAAATCTGTTCTGCAGATCAAATGTTTGGGGAGGGTAGACCTCCGCTGAATTGGTCGTTTTAGGGAAGAATATCACTTTCAGGCAACAAATATTAGCAATATTGAATGTTTCACCAAGATAACTAGTCAAAAAAATGGATGATAGACATAAATTCTACAGTAGCTAACTGAGGTACTCTGACCTTTTAATTGTTAGCTTGTGCGCTTTGAGACTGCAACTATTTAGATGATAATGATCCAAAATGGTCAAATTCTTCAACAAATTAGTACGAGTGAAAACTGGAATTTCATGTTATGGCAACTGAATAGCTACTTCATTTTTCTCGGCAGATAATAATAACTCTGGGTGTTCAAATTGGAAGTCATTAGATATCACACTCACAGCAGCTAGCTAGCTATATCAACTTTGCAAAACTGCTACTGTATTTAATTAGTGCACTAAGAAAACTAGTTTCAGCATGACCAGCAGATGCGGTGAGAGATCATTCAACGACCAAATTTGACGACTATGCACAGTAAGTCACACAGATCGAAATTAGCTACTGTACTTCAACTCACCAAATTCATGAACTGGAGATAAGAAGCCTGAAAGCTCAGCTCATGAAACAAATTCCATTTGAGGAAGAAGCGTACGCAACGGGACTTACACAATCCGTTCGCCGCGGCGACTCCAGGACTCAGCAACCACCCAGCAGCGCAATGCGATCCGAAGTTCCAAGCCTGCCAGTCTCTCACGGCCAGTGCAGTGCGTCGCGGTGTGGGAGGCTGGCGCCCGTAACGCGCGCTGGGAAGGGGGACGCCGGGAGAAGGCAGGTGCGCATCCGCGGCGGCTGGTGAGGTTTCTAGAAGCTTCCGTTACTGGGGACGAACGGCGGGCGAGCGGCGGCGGCGGCCGCGTGCATATCGAATAACCCAAAGCGCACATGGGATTTGCTTGGGATAGCAACTGAGTGTCCAGCCACCGTTGGATGGTAAATCAACTGTCGAGCAGTAGGCCACCTTTCTACTTCTCCTAAGAGCAACTCCAATGAGACGACCCATTTCATACGCTGGCGTCCGTTTGGATTGGCGCGGACACAAAAATCGGCCCAACGCGCCGATCCGAACGAACGCGCGTCTGTCTGCCGACCCATTTCCGGCCCATTTTTAAGCCAGATTTGCGTCGGCGCGGACACAAGACGGAGCCCGCCGGTCGGTGGCAGCCACCACCATTCCCCCCATTTTCCCCAAAAATCCCCCGCCCGCGTGCTCCCGCCCCACCTCCCGTCATGGAGGACGCCATCGACCTCGCTGCCGCCGCCGGCCTCGCCTCCCTTACCTCGTCCGGCACCCCGCCTCCCTCGCCTTGTCCGGCGCCCCCGCCCCAGCCTGGAAAGGCAAGCCTCATGCCCCGCGCAAGACCGCTGCCGCGGCAAAGCCAAAGAAGCCGCTGACGCCCGCACAGCGGGTGTGGGAGTCGGCCAAGAGGAAGGACCGGAGGCACACCGCGGACGCGAGAGATGAGACCGCCGCGCAGGCCGCCGTCGCCGCCGCCACGCAGCAGGAGGTCACCAACGCCCGCGTCACGGCGGCAACGAGGAGGCGCTCTACATGCTAGGGTTAAACCCTGGCCAGCACGGCCTCCTCAACGCCGCCATCGCCGTGGCCAGCACCGGCTCATCTGCGTTTCCTTGGATGGTGCTGCCCGACTCGCCCCGCGCGTCGGCTTGCAACCCGGTGCCCGGCTTCCACGTGTACCCGCAGGCCTCCCACCTCTCCGGGGAGTGCTCGCCCGACGTGAGCGTGGTCGCGCCTTCCATGCCCGTGCCTGCACCCATCGACCTCAACGCCACCCCGGTGGCCGGTGGCTCGTCATCCGGTGGCGCGAGGAAACGTCCGCGGCAGACGCCGACCGGCATGCTCCCGGAGGCCCGCAACCTGTTCGAGGGAATGTCGTCCACCATCGACGAGGACTACATGCAGAACCTCATCTTCGAGGGCGGTGCGCCGGCCGTTGACTACGATCTTGACGAGACACAAAGCCAGGACAGTCGCGGGCCGTCCACGCCGGGCGCTGACTATGATCCCGATCAGGCGGCCTTCATGCGTGATTAGGTCGGCATCGACCTGGATGGCTTCCCACTCGACCACGAGTTCTCGGATGACTACGGGCTAGAGAAAAAGGACGAGGGCGACATCGAAGTGGAGCCCTTGTTCGAGGACGAGCTCGCCAACCAAGCCACCGACCCTAAGCCAAAGCGCAAGAGCAAGCGCATGAAGGCATACACGGCGGCCGAGGACAAGCTTATTTGCTAGTGTTGGCGAGACATTGGACAAGACCCCAAGACGGGCGCCGAACAAAAGCAGTCAACCTTTTGAATTCGTGTCCATCGAGAGTTTCATGAGCGCAAGAAGTTTCCGCCTTACCAACTTGTGAGCACGCGCGGGCGGGTGTCCATTTCCAAGCGATGGAGGGTGATCCAACAAGAGGGCAACAAGTTTTGCGCCACTCTTGAGAGCATCAAGGCCCGCCCCATGAGCGGCACCGGCATGCAAGACATGGTATGCTAGCAAGCCACCCTCTTTTGTGTCATCAAGTTCATGCTTGCGTGTTCATTTGCATATCATTTGCCCATATGCTTGCATGGAAACATTTTGTAGGCATTTCAAGCTTTGGAGGCATTCAAGGTTCAACACAACGGCAAGTGCTTCAACCTCTCCCATTGCTTTCGGGTCATCAAGGACGAGGAGAAGTTCAAGGCGCAATATACCACCCTCAAGTCGCGTGGGGGGAAGAAAGCCATGGAGGAGGTTGGGGAGGGCAAGCCGGCACGGTCGCGGGGAAAGACCAACTCCAAGAAGGAGGACAAGCAGGATGCGGCATCCAACGCCTTGATCGCAAGCGTGGAGGGCATGATGAACAAGAAGGACTCAAGGGAGGAGGAGCGCCGGCGTTTCAAGGTGGAGCAAATGGACGCTTTCATGGAGATCCAAAGGAGGAGGCTTGAGATGGACGCGGAGAAGCAAGCCAAGATGTTCGAGCTCGAGGTGGAGAAGCAAGCCAAGATGCTAGAGATCGAGGCTGATGTCGTGGTTCTAACTCTGACAGTGATGTAGGGGGGTGTGTATGGAGAGGCTAGATCTCAGCTATGGAGAAGTTGTAAACACACCAGAATGTACAAGTTCAGGCCCTTCGCGGAGGAAGTAACAGCCCTACATCTCGGTGCCCGGAGGCGGTCGATTGGATTATAGATGTGTGAATAACAGGGGTGCGAACCCTTCATACTGAGGAGGGGGGTGGCTTATATAGAGTTCACCGGCCCTCTCCTGCCCTCAGTAATGCAGGGTTTAAGGTACATTATGTTGGAAATATGCCCTAGAGGCAATAATAAAAGTGTTATTATTATATTTCCTTGTTCATGATAATTGTCTTTTATTCATGCTATAACTGTATTATCCGGAAATCGTAATACACGTGTGAATACATAGACCACAATATGTCCCTAGTGAGCCTCTAGTTGACTAGCTCGTTGTGATCAACAGATAGTCATGGTTTCCTGGCTATGGACATTGGATGTCGTTGATAACGGGATCACATCATTAGGAGAATGATGTGATGGACAAGACCCAATCCTAAGCCTAGCACAAAGATCGTGTAGTTCGTTTGCTAGAGCTTTGCCAATGTCAAGTATATCTTCCTTTGACCATGAGAGCGTGTAACTCCTGGATACCGTAGGAGTGCTTTGGGTGTATCAAACGTCACAACGTAACTGGGTGACTATAAAGGTGCACTACAGGTATCTCCGAAAGTATCTATTGTTTTATGCGGATCGAGACTGGGATTTGTCACTCCGTGTAAACGGAGAGGTATCTCTGGGCCCACTCGGTAGGACATCATCATATGCGCAATGTGACCAAGGAGTTGATCACGGGATGATGTGTTACGGAACGAGTAAAGTGACTTGCCGGTAACGAGATTGAACAAGGTATTGGATACCGACGATCGAATCTCGGGCAAGTAACATACCGATAGACAAAGGGAATTGAATACGGGATTGATTAAGTCCTTGACATCGTGGTTCATCCGATGAGATCATCGTGGAGCATGTGGGAGCCATCATGGGTATCCAGATCCCGCTGTTGGTTATTGACCAGAGAACGTCTCGGTCATGTCTACATGTCTCCCGAACCCGTAGGGTCTACACACTTAAGGTTCGATGACGCTAGGATTATAAAGGAAGTTTGTATGTGGTTACCGAATGTTGTTCGGATTCCCGGATGAGATCCCGGACGTCACGAGGAGTTCCGGAATGGTCCGGAGGTAAAGATTTATATATGGGAAGTCCTATTTTGGCCACCGGAAAATGTTCGGGATTTTCAGTATTGTACCGGGAAGGTTCTAGAAGGTTCCGGAGTGGGGCCCACCTGCATGGGGGACCCACATGGACGTGGGTAGTGGGGGCAAGGCCCCACACCCCTGGTCAAGGCGCACCAAGATCCCCCTTAGAAGGAATAAGATCATATCCCGAAGGGATAAGATCAAGATCCCTAAAAAGGGGGGATAACAATCGGTGGGGAAGGAAATAATGAGATTTCTTTCCTCCCACCTTGGCCAACGCCCCAATGGACTTGGAGGGCAAGAAACCAGCCCCTCCCACCCTAGATATAGTGGGGAGGCGCATGGGAGCGATAGACGAAGTTCTGGCGCAGCCCTCCCCCTCTCCCAAGTCGTCCTCCTCTCCCGTGGTGCTTGGCGAAGCCCTGCAGGATTGCCACGCTCCTCCACCACCACCACGCCGTTGTGCTGCTGCTGGATGGAGTCTTCCTCAACCTCTCCCTCTCTCCTTGCTGGATCAAGGCGTGGGATACGTCACCGGGCTGTACGTGTGTTGAACGCGGAGGTGCCGTGCGTTCGGCACTTGATCATCGGTGATTTGAATCACGACGAGTACGACTTCATCAACCCCGTTCACTTGAACGCTTCCGCTTAGCGATCTACAAGGGTATGTAGATGCACTCTCCTTCTACTCGTAGCTGGTTTCTCCATAGATAGATCTTGGTGACGCGTAGGAAAATTTTGAATTTCTGCTACGTTCCCCAACAGTGGCATCATGAGCTAGGTCTATTGCGTAGATTCTTTGCACGAGTAGAACACAAAGTAGTTGTGGGCGTTGATTTGTCAACTTTCTTGCCGCTACTAGTCTTATCTTGATTCAGCGGTATTGTGGGATGAAGCGGCCCGGACCAACCTTACACGTACGCTTACGTGAGACCGGTTCCACCGACTAAGATGCACTAGTTGCATAAGGTGGCTGGCGGGTGTCTGTCTCTCCCACTTTAGTTGGAGCGGATTCGATGAACAGGGTCCTAATGAAGGGTAAATAGAAGTTGACAACTCACGTTGTGGCTTTCACGTAGGTAAGAAAACGTTCTTGCCAGAACCCTAATTCAGCCACGTAAAACTTGCAACAACAATTAGAGGACGTCTAACTTGTTTTTGCAGCAAGTGCTTTGTGATATGATATGGCCAAAGTTGTGATGAATGATGAATGATCTATATGTGATGTATGAGATGTTCATGCTATTGTAATAGGAATCACGACTTGCATGTCGATGAGTATGACAACCGGCAGGAGCCATAGGAGTTGTCTTTATTTTTTATATGACCTGCGTGTCATTGAGAAACGCCATGTAAATTACTTTACTTTATTGCTAAACGCGTTAGCCATAGTAGTAGAAGTAATAGTTGGCGAGCAACTTCATGGAGACACGATGATGGAGATCATGATGATGGAGATCATGGTGTCAAGCCGGTGACAAGATGATCATGGAGCCCCAAGATGGAGATCAAAGGAGCTATGTGATATTGGCCATATCATGTCACGTTTATTATTTGATTGCATGTGATGTTTATCATGTTTTTGCATCTTGTTTACTTAGAACGACGGTAGTAAATAAGATGATCCCTCATAATAATTTCAAGAAGTGTTCCCCCTAACTGTGCACCGTTGCGACAGTTCGTCGTTTCTAAGAACCACGTGATGATCGGGTGTGATGGATTCCAACGTTCACATACAACGGGTGTAAGACAGATTTACACATGCAAACACTTAGGTTGACTTGACGAGCCTAGCATGTGTATAGACATGGCCTCGGAACACAGAAGACCGAAAGGTCGAGCATGAGTCGTATAGAAGATATGATCAACATGAAGATGTTCACCGACGTTGACTAGTCCGTCTCAAGTGATGATCGGACACGGCCTAGTTGACTCGGATCATGTTATACTTAGATGACTAGAAGAGGGATGTCTATCTAAGTGGGAGTTCATTGAATAATTTGATTACATGAACTTAATTATCATGAACTTAGTCTAAAAATCTTTACAATATGTCTTGTAGCTCAAATGGCCAACGTAGTCCTCAACTTCAACGCGTTCCTAGAGAAAACCAAGCTGAAAGACGATGGCAGCAACTATACGGACTGGGTCCGCAACCTAAGGATCATCCTCATAGCTACCAAGAAAGATTATGTCCTACAAGCACCGCTGGTGAAGCTCCTGTCCCACAGAACCAAGACGTTATGAACGCTTGGCAGACACGTGTTGATGACTACTCCCTCGTTCAGTGTGGCATGCTTTACAGCTTAGAGCCGGGACTCCAAAAGCGTTTTGAGAGACATGGAGCATATGAGATGTTCGAAGAGCTGAAAATGGTTTTTCAAGCTCATGCCCGGGTCGAGAGATATGAAGTCTCCGACAAGTTCTTCAGCTGTAAGATGGAGGAAAATAGTTCTGTCAGTGAGCACATACTCACTATGTCTGGGTTGCATAACCGCTTGACTCAGCTGGGAGTTAATCTCCCGGATGATGCGGTCATTGACAGAATCCTCCAGTCGCTTCCACCAAGCTACAAGAGCTTTGTGATGAACTTCAACATGCAGGGGATGGAAAAGACCATTCCTGAGTTGTTTTCAATGCTGAAATCAGTGGAGGTAGAAGTCAAAAAGGAACATCAAGTGTTGATGGTCAATAAAACCACTAAGTTCAAGAAAGGCAAGGGTAAAAAGAACTTCAAGAAGGACGGAAGGAAGTTGCCGCGCCCGGCAAGCAAGCTGCCGGGAAGAAGCCAAAGAATGGACCCAAGCCCGAGACTGAGTGCTTTTATTGCAAGGGAAGTGGTCACTGGAAGCGGAACTGCCCCAAACACTTAGCGGACAAGAAGGCCGGGAAAATGAAAGGTACATGTGATATACATGTAATTGATGTGTACCTTACCAGTACTCGTAGTAGCTCTTGGGTATTTTGATACCGGTGCAGTTGCTCACATTTGTAACTCAAAGCAGGAGCTGCGGAATAAGCGGAGACTGGCAAAGGATGAGGTGACGATGCGCGTCGGGAATGGTTCCAAGGTCAATGTGATCGCCGTCGCACGCTACCTCTACATTTACCTTCGGGATTAGTTTTAAACCTTAATAATTGTTATTTAGTGCCAGCTTTGAGCATGAACATTGATTCGGGATCTCGTTTAATTCAAGATGGCTACTCATTTAATCCGAGAATAATGGTTGTTCTATTTATATGAGAGATATGTTTTTATGGTCATGCTCCGATGGTGAATGGTTATTCTTCTCGAGCGTAATGATACACATGTTCATAGTGTGAAAACCCAAAAGATGTAAGGTTGATAACGATAGTCCCACATACTTGTGGCACTGCCGCCTTGGTCAACATAGGTGTCAAACGCATGAAGAAGCTCCATGCAGATGGACTTTTAGAGCTCTTGATTATGAATCGTTTGAGACATGCGAACCATGTTGGTGTATCACGCATGAAGAAACTCCATGCAGATGGATCTTTGGAACTACTTGATTTGATCACTGAGATATGCAAACATACCATATGGCAAATGACTAAAACTCGTTTTCAGTAGAGGAACAGATAGCACTTGTTGGAAGTAACACTTTTGATGTCCAATCCAATGAGTGTTGAGGCTGCGTGGGTATCGTTATGTCTTACTTCACAGATGATTGAGTAGATATGGGTATTTACTTAATGAAACACAAGTCTGAATATTTGAAAGTTCAAGGAATTTCAGAGTGAAGTTAGAGATTACGTGACAAGAGAAATAAAGTTCTACGATAGATCGTGGAGGAAATACTTGAAGTTACGAGTTTGGCACACATTAAGACATGTGGAATAGTTTTCACAACTCACGCCGCTGGAACACCATAGTCGTATGGTGTGTCCGAAACATCGTATTGCACCCTATTGGATATGGTGCGTACCATGATGTCTCTTATCGAATTACCACTATTGTCCATGGGTTAGGCATTAGAGACAACCACATTCACTTTAAATAGGGCACCACATAATTCCGTTGAGATGACACCATATGAATTATGGTTTAGAGAAACCTAAGTTGTCGTTTCTTAAAGGTTTGGGGCTGCAACGCTTATGTGAAAAAGTTTCAGGATTGATAAGCTCGAACCCAAAGCGGATAAAATGCATCTTCATAGGACACCCAAAACAGTTGGGTACACCTCCTGTCTCAGATCCAAAAGCAATAAAGGATTGTTTCTTGAATCAGGTCCTTTCTCGAGGAAAGGTTTCTCTCGAAAGAATTGAGTGGGAGGATGGTGGAGACTTGATGAGGTTATTGAACCATCACTTCAACCAGTGTGTAGCAGGGCACAGGAAGTTGTTCCCGTGGCACCTACACCAATTGAAGTGGAAGCTTATGATAGTGATCATGAAACTTCAGATCAAGTCACTCCCAAACCTCGTAGGATGACAAGGATGCGTACTACTTGAGAGTGGTACGTAATCCTGTCTTGGAAGTCATGTTGCTAGACAACAATGAGCCTACGAGCTATGGAGAAGCGATGGTGGGCCCGAATTCTGATAAATGGCTTGAGGCCATAAAATCCGAGAGAGGATCCATGTATGAAAACAAAGTGAAGACTTTGGCAGAACGGCTCGATGGTCGTAAGGCAAATGAGTACGGATGGATTTTAAAAGGAAGACAGACAATGATGGTAAGAATTACCATTAAGAAAGCTCGACTTGTCGTTAAGATGTTTTCCGACAAGTTCAAGGAGTTGACTACGATGAGATTTTCTCACTCGTAGCGATGCTAAGAGTCTGTTGGAATTATATTAGCGATTACTGCATTATTTATGAAATCTTGCAGATAGGATGTCAAAACATTGTTTCCTCGACGATTTTCTTGAGGAAAGGTTGTATGTGATACAACCGGAAGGTTTTGTCAATCCCGAAAGATGCTAATAAGTATGCAAAGCTCCAGCAATCCTTCTAAGGACTGGAGTGAGCATCTCGGAGTTGGAATGTATGCTTTGATGATGATCAAAGATTTTGGGTTTGTACAAAGTTTCTGAGAAACTTGTATTTCCAAAGAAGTGAGTGGGAGCACTATAGAATTTCTGATGAGTATATGTTGTTGACATATTGTTGATCAGAAATGACGTAGAATTTCTGGAAAGCATATAGGGTTATTTTGAAAGTGTTTTTCAATGAAAGCCTGGATTAAGCTACTTGAACATTGAGCATCAAGATCTATAAGGATAGATCAAAATGCTTAATAATACTTTCAAATGAGCACATACCTTGACATGATCTTGAAGGTGTTCAAGATGGACCAGTCAAAGAAGGAGTTCTTGCCTGAGTTGTAAGGTACAAAGTTAAGACTTAAAGCTCGACCTCGACAGAATAGAGAGAAAGGACGAAGGTCGTCCCTATGCTTAAGACATAGGCTCTACAGTATGCCATGCTGAGTACCAACCTGAGAATTGCCTAAGCATGAGTCAGTAAGGTACCAAGAGTGATCCATGAATGGACACTGGACAGCGGTCAAAGTATCCTGAAGTCTAAACAGGACCAAGGAATGTTTCTCGTTTATGGAGGTGTAAAAGAGCTCGTCGTAAAGGTTACGTCGATGCAAATTCGACCTATTCTGGATGCTCTAAGACAGACCGGATACGTATATTAATGGGGGCAATAAGCTAGTCCAGTTGAACAGATTTGGAAATGTGAAACGATACGAGCGTGGCAGCTACAAGTCTAGGAGATTACACATAAGATTCTGTAGCAAACAAACTTTCTGAAAAGGTATTCGGACCCGTTGACTAGAAACCTCATCTTAAGCCAACGTGATCAAATAACATAACTCTTTGGTATAGTCACGTGTTGAGCGATGTTGACCCTCCTGAAGTCAGTTCCTTGAATCACATGACGATGTGAACTAGATTATTGACTCTAGTGCAAGTGGGAGACTGTTGGAAATATGCCCTAGAGGCAATAATAAAAGTGTTATTACTATATTTCCTTGTTCATGATAATTGTCTTTTATTCATGCTATAACTGTATTATCCGGAAATCGTAATACACGTGTGAATACATAGACCACAATATGTCCCTAGTGAGCCTCTAGTTGACTAGCTCGTTGTGATCAACAGATAGTCATGGTTTCCTGGCTATGGACATTGGATGTCGTTGATAACGGGATCACATCATTAGGAGAATGATGTGATGGACAAGACCCAATCCTAAGCCTAGCACAAAGATCGTGTAGTTCGTTTGCTAGAGCTTTGCCAATGTCAAGTATATCTTCCTTTGACCATGAGAGCGTGTAACTCCTGGATACCGTAGGAGTGCTTTGGGTGTATCAAACGTCACAACGTAACTGGGTGACTATAAAGGTGCACTACAGGTATCTCCGAAAGTATCTATTGTTTTATGCGGATCGAGACTGGGATTTGTCACTCCGTGTAAACGGAGAGGTATCTCTGGGCCCACTCGGTAGGACATCATCATATGCGCAATGTGACCAAGGAGTTGATCACGGGATGATGTGTTACGGAACGAGTAAAGTGACTTGCCGGTAACGAGATTGAACAAGGTATTGGATACCGACGATCGAATCTCGGGCAAGTAACATACCGATAGACAAAGGGAATTGAATACGGGATTGATTAAGTCCTTGACATCGTGGTTCATCCGATGAGATCATCGTGGAGCATGTGGGAGCCATCATGGGTATCCAGATCCCGCTGTTGGTTATTGACCAGAGAACGTCTCGGTCATGTCTACATGTCTCCCGAACCCGTAGGGTCTACACACTTAAGGTTCGATGACGCTAGGGTTATAAAGGAAGTTTGTATGTGGTTACCGAATGTTGTTCGGATTCCCGGATGAGATCCCGGACGTCACGAGGAGTTCTGGAATGGTCCGTAGGTAAAGATTTATATATGGGAAGTCCTATTTTGGCCACCGGAAAATGTTCGGGATTTTTCGGTATTGTACCGGGAAGGTTCTAGAAGGTTCCGGAGTGGGGCCCACCTGCATGGGGGGACCCACATGGACGTGGGTAGTGGGGGCAAGGCCCACACCCCTGGTCAAGGCGCACCAAGATCCCCCCTTAGAAGGAATAAGATCATATCCCGAAGGGATAAGATCAAGATTCCTAAAAAGGGGGGATAACAATCGGTGGGGAAGGAAATAATGAGATTTCTTTCCTCCCACCTTGGCCAACGCCCCAATGGACTTGGAGGGCAAGAAACCAGCCCCTCCCACCCTATATATAGTGGGGAGGCGCATGGGAGCGATAGACGAAGTTCTGACGCAGCCTCCCCCTCTCCCAAGTCGTCCTCCTCTCCCGTGGTGCTTGGCGAAGCCCTGCAGGATTGCACGCTCCTCCACCACCACCACGCTGTTGTGCTGCTGCTGGATGGAGTCTTCCTCAACCTCTTCCTCTCTCCTTGCTGGATCAAGGCGTGGGATACATCACCGGGCTGTACGTGTGTTGAACGCGGAGGTGTCGTGCGTTCGGCACTTGATCATCGGTGATTTGAATCACGACGAGTACGACTTCATCAACCCCGTTCACTTGAACGCTTCCGCTTAGCGATCTACAAGGGTATGTAGATGCACTCTCCTTCTACTCGTAGCTGGTTTCTCCATAGATAGATCTTGGTGACGCGTAGGAAAATTTTGAATTTCTGCTACGTTCCCCAACACATTAAGGTTGGGTGTTACTGGTAACGCCCCTAATAAAGTGCTATAATGACCATAAAGACTACTTAAAGACCGACCGTTTGCCTGCGGAGTGACTTTAGATCTCCTGGCAGTCGAGTGGTTGGCTTCGTGGTCGAGTGATAGCTTCTTGGTCGAGTGTCTTGAACCCGTCGAGTGGGATACCTTCAAGTCGATTGAAAGGTGACTTCTTCTAGGGATGTCCTTGGGTAGGGATCTTGGACAGGTCCGTGCCCCTACCCTAGGTACATAGCTTCATCATTAGCCCCCGAATAAATCGAGGTTAGAGTGGGGAAAGAGTTGGGGATCTTTTCGACTGGTTCTTTGGGCTACATGAGTGCCTCGTTTTGGATCAATCATCACGGATGACGTTGCCAACTCCTTTCAGTCGCCTTGATCCATTCCAGGCCTTTCGTCGAGTGAATTACCTTGCTTGTGAAGCTCCGAATGATGGTGCTAAAGGGATCTTCTGCCTGATGAATTGTTCTGCAACCCGCGGATTTCGTGGGGTTTGAATTTTGGGAAGCGCGCGGGACGGGAGCGGCCGCAGTAATCGGATGTGATAAGGCGGAAGCTCCTCAATTTCCGCGCCACCTTTTTCGCCATGTACTGCGCACGCGTCTGCTGCGGGATTTGACGGGATAGCCTGGGCCTACCAGTCAGCCACTCGGAAGCGGCCTCTTATAAGCCGTCGGCTCGGGGTTTCCAAATAGTGCGCTCTCTCCTTTATTTCTCCCTTCGCAAGTTCCTCCGCCACCTCCGCTCTCACCCTAGCGCCACAGGCCCGTTCGAGATTTGCCGGCGACGATGGTGAAGGACAAGGCGCCCGCTCTTGAGCGCGCGAAGAAGGCGGCGGCGCAGGGGAAAGGGAAGAAGTCTGCTCGGGGCGGATCTTCCTCAAGGACTGCTCTGCCCAGAGGCTGGATCCAGGGCGACTGGATGCCGTCGGTGATCCGGCAGGAAGACCTTGACGACATGGTCGAGGGAGGAGTCATTCCCCACGAAGCTACGCGTCTCCCGGCGGGAGAGATCGAACCCCAACCTCGTGACGGTGAGTGTGTGCTCCTAGCCACTCATATCGACCGCGGCTTTTCTTTGCCTCCTCATCCTTTTTTCTGGAGATTTCTGAACTTCTTCGGGGCGCAGCTCCACCACTTCACTCCCAATTCTATCGTGTATCTCGCTTCTTTCATTTCCTTGTGTGAGGGTTTCTTGGGTTGCCGCCCCCATTGGGGACTCTTTAAGCACATCTTTACTTGTCGTTCCCAATCGGTCAAGAAGGCCAAGTCGAGTGACGAAAGGACGCAGGTGATCCAGCTGTGCGGGGGCCTGGCGATCCAGACGAGGGGAAAAAGTTGTTTTCCATCTATCACTTTCCCAGAGTCGGTCCGTGGTTGGTAGGCGACCTGGTTTTACTGTCAAGACCAGGCGACCCCAGGACAGTCGACTGGGCTTCCCCCTTTCTCTCTCGACCGAGCTGAAAAACCTGCTTCTCTGAAAGTGACGCCGGAAGAAAAGGCCCAAGTCAAAGTGCTGGTTGGTCGAGTGGTTCAGCTTGTCCGCGATGGCGTGACTGGCATGGACTTGCAGGAGGTCTTCCTTCGGAGGCGCATCCAACCGCTCCAGGCTCGTGACCACCCGATGTGGCTATACTCGGGTCTCGACGACACCACTCGGATCCACCCGGAGGAGGTCACTGATGAGATGTTGGAGGGGTGGCTATCGAGCATCACAGGAAACAAAGACAACCCCCGAGGAGCCAGGAGGGTTGTTCCACTCGACAACTCGTATGAAGTAGACCAGGTCTGACTTTATGCTCCTGACTGGGATCCTGTTTTCTTCATTGGTCTTCTTTGAATTGGTCGATTGACTTTTGTCTTGTCTGTTGTTTTCCAGGCAACTATTGAGATGCACTCGACGCCCAACGGGGCACAGGAGCCAACTGAGGGGAGGCGAGCGGAGGTGAGAGTGGAGACGAACAAGGCGAGTGGGAGTCCGATGACGAAGGAGAGGGAGACGACGACGTCGACTCCAGCAAAGAGGAGGAGGAGGAGGTTGAACCCCCCCCCCCCCCGTCCGGAGAGGCGATCCAAGCTTACACACGATCCAGCGCGGGAACGTGGTAAGGCGACTGCTCCTGTTGGGCAATCGTCGAAACGCCCTCGGACCTCTTCTCCTACGCCGACCGAAAAGGCTCCCAAGCACCCACGCGCGACGCCGTCCAAGCCGCCCAAGGCTCTGCCGAAGATGAAGATAACTGTCCCCACCATCTCTGGGTAATAATAAAACTTGTTTTCCTTTGTCGACCGTGGACAGATCCTTGGTCGATTCATTGAGCCAACTGACCGACTTTCGAGATTTGCAGTGCTGCTACTTCTGAGCTCTCCGCCAAGGACGACGATCAAGAGATGGAGGACGCTGTTACCTCCAACCCTGGTACAATTACTGATGTTCTGCCTTGAGTCGACTGGACATTTATTGCAACTCTGGTCGATTGAATTTTTTTTCTTGTAGCTCCTCCTCATGTTATCAACCTCCCGGATGACGACGACGTGCCGCTGAGAGTGAGAACGAACAGGAGAGCGTCGGCTGGCGAGACCCCACAATCCACTCCGGCGCCTGAGGCCATAGCTCGAGACGGTGGTGAAACCACTCGGGCTTCTGTGACTTTCGCCATTCCTCTGACGAGTGTGCGGCCCTCGACGTCGACTGCGGATCCGTCTTCACTTTTTGCCGCGTACCCCGTTCCTGAGGACCAAGCGGCTGCCGCAAAAGAGGCTATACGCCAGGCGGGGATCATGATGGAACAAGTGAAAGTGGCTCGGGAGGCCAGCCAAGCAGCTTATGACGCGAGTTCGGCTCTTCAGAGTAACGTCCAGGTCAGTCGACTCAACACTTTGGTCTGTTACGATATGCTGTTTGAAGAATCTCTTTTCCGAAGATCTTTATATCTGTACACCCACTGGGTGTGTCTGCCAATTCTTGGACGAGTGGGGGCACGCTAAGTGCACCCACTAGGTGTAGTCCCCGAGACTATGGTGGACTGCTGGCAGTCGACTGTAGTCTTTATATTGTGTGGCTGTAGCTGTATTTCTTCACTCGGTCTGGTCAGGGCATGTCGAATGGAACTGTATCCGGTCGACTGCGGGCAGTCGACTTTTTTTTACAGTGGGGGCACGCTGAGTGCACCCACTGGGTGTAGTCCCCGAGACTACTGTCGAATGTTTTTGATTCGGCTGTAGTCTTAGAAACGCCATCATTTTCTCTTAGTTACTCGGAAGCAACTTATCTTGGACGTCTGTCGACTGATTTTTTTTTGCAGAAATCCTGCGAACTTGTAGCTCGCTATACTGAGTTGGAGAATCAGCAGATCCATCTCAACCTTAACTTGAAGCTTGCTCAAGAGAATTTGAAGAAGCCGCAAGAAGAAGCAAAAGGTATGGCTGGTGAGGTTCTCCATTCTTGACGAGTGACTTTTCTTTCTTGTCCATTCTTGATGTTGATTTCACTCGACGTGCCGCAGATAAACTGGAAGAAGCTCTGAGGAAGAAGGATCAAGATCTTGCAGAAGCACAGAAGGAGGCCTTGAACAAAACGAGGCTTGCTGAAGAGAAACTGGCTTCGGTCGGAACTCTTGAGCAGGAGAACTCCAGACTGAAAGCTGCTCTCGAGGTAGCCAATCAAGAGGTCAGCCGACTGAAGAACGACAACGTAGCTCTGCATGACAAGGCGGGTGAGCTGGCGGGGAAGAGGAACGATCTGGAGGCTTATCTCGGTGGACTCGCCAAGAAGCTGTTCGTCATGCTCGAAGGTAATTACTCCGACCCGACTATCTTGCAGTTACCAAGCCTGTGTAGGGCCACTGTCTTATTCTTGAATCGTGTTTGCAGAATTCTGCCAGAGCTTCAAAGAGGAAACCAGTCGAGTGAAGCCAGGCTTGGACCCCGCCAATTCTCTCGTGAAGGATGAGGCTGCTATGAACGTGCTCCGACTGGAGTCTCGTGTTACCAGTGTTGTTGACTATCTTGCTCGACTGAAGGTTGCGATGTCGCAGATCGACACATCACTCTGGCCTGGGACAACGCTTCAGAATGACCTCGAGTCCCTGATGGCTTGACTTAATGAAGTCCCAGGTCGAGTGGCGGAATGGAAGAAATCTTCTGCTAGATGTGGTGCTGATGTCGCTTTGTCTCTGGTCCGCGTCCATTGCAAGGAGGCGTGAGAAGAAAAGCTGGCCGCCATTCAAGTTGCCAATACCAGGAAGCACAACTTTCAAGAATTCATGGAGACTTTCATTGCTGCTGCCACTCGTATTGCAGACGGGATCAACTTGGACGAGTTCGTCGCCCCTTCCAGTCCTCCACCTGAGGAATGAAAAACTTTTATGCTTCACTTTAAATTTGCCTCGGAATGCCGAGTGGGTTTTGTAACCGTTAAACTTTGTCAAGATGAGGGCTCGAGTACTTTGGTCTGAGGTCTGGGACCTTTAGGTCAGTCATGAACTTGATTTATCGTTGAATATCTTCGTGGATGATCCGTCGAGTGGAACTCGATCTTCACTCGAAATAACTTTGTATTTGTGGTGCAGCTCCGAAGGAGAAGGTAGCAGTCGATTTGCACCTCGTCGTCCTTGCGGATTGGGTTGCGTTCCGTACTTAGGCGAGCACTGGGCTGCAGCTAAGCCTCCGAGTGGGAGGTTTGCTCTCCACTCGGTAGGATTTTTTCAAACTTAGGCGAGCACTGGGCTGCAGCTAAGCCCCCGAGTGGGAGGCTTGCTCTCCACTCGGTAGGATTTTTTCAAACTTAGGCGAGCACTGGGCTGCAGCTAAGCCCCCGAGTGGGAGGCTTGCTCTCCACTCGGTAGGATTTTTTCAAACTTAGGCGAGCACTGGGCTGCAGCTAAGCCCCCGAGTGAGAGGTTTGCTCTCACTCGGTAGGATTTTTAAACACTTAGGCAAGCACTGGGCTGCAGCTAAGCCCCCAAGTGGGAGTCTGGCTCGCCACTCGGTAGGATTTTTAAACACTTAGGCGAGTGCCCGACTGCAGCTAAGTCTCTAAGTGGGAGAACTTAGGCGAGTACTGGACTGCAGCTAAGCCTCCGAGCGGGAGGATTGCTCTCCACTCAGTAGGATTTTTCAAACTTAGGCGAGTGCCTGACTGCAGCTAAGTCTCTAAGTGGGAGAACTTAGGCGAGTACTGGACTGCAGCTAAGCCTCCGAGTGGGAGTCTGGCTCGCCACTCGGTAGGATTTTTAAACACTTAGGCGAGCACTGGGCTGCAGCTAAGTCTCTAAGTGGGAGTCTGGCTCGCCACTCGGTAGGATTTTTAAACACTTAGGCGAGTGCCTGACTGTAGCTAAGTCTCTAAGTGGGAGAACTTAGGCGAGTACTGGACTGCAGCTAAGCCTCCAAGCGGGAGGATTGCTCTCCACTCGGTAGGATTTTTCAAACTTAGGCGAGTGCCTGACTGCAGCTAAGTCTCTAAGTGGGAGAACTTAGGTGAGTACTGGACTGCAGCTAAGCCTCTGAGTGGGAGTCTGGCTCGCCACTCGGTAGGATTTTTAAACACTTAGGCGAGTGCCTGACTGTAGCTAAGTCTCTAAGTGGGAGAACTTAGGCGAGTACTGGACTGCAGCTAAGCCTCCAAGCGGGAGGATTGCTCTCCACTCGGTAGGATTTTTCAAACTTAGGCGAGTGCCTGACTGCAGCTAAGTCTCTAAGTGGGAGAACTTAGGCGAGTACTGGACTGCAGCTAAGCCTCCGAGTGGGAGTCTGGCTCGCCACTCGGTAGGATTTTTAAACACTTAGGCGAGTGCCTGACTGCAGCTAAGTCTCTAAGTGGGAGAACTTAGGCGAGTACTGGACTGCAGCTAAGCCTCCGAGCGGGAGGATTGCTCTCCACTCGGTAGGATTTTTCAAACTTAGGCGAGTGCCTGACTGCAGCTAAGTCTCTAAGTGGGAGAACTTAGGCGAGTACTGGACTGCAGCTAAGCCTCCGAGTGGGAGTCTGGCTCGCCACTCGGTAGGATTTTTAAACACTTAGGCGAGCACTGGGCTGCAGCTAAGCCCCCGAGTGGGAGGTTTGCTCTCACTCGGTAGGATTTTTAAACACTTAGGCGAGCACTGGGCTGCAGCTAAGCCCCCGAGTGGGAGGTTTGCTCTCACTCGGTAGGAATTTTCAGACTTAGGCGAAACAGATTCGCAGCTAAGTCACCCACTAGGGGGGGGGGTTCGTATGCAAACAAAAGTGATAGCAATTATTGGAACACTCTTGTATTTGATAAAAATGAACTGCAGAGGTTCTTCTTATTACATCTCGTCCAAGGGAGAACTCAAGTGTAAAAGGGGCGGAGCAGTTCCGCATTCCAAGCTCGCGGCTCATCGATCTGGCGATCAACATTGTAGAGGTGATACGCTCCATTGTGGAGGACTCTGGTGACGATGAAGGGGCCTTCCCAAGTAGGAGCAAGCTTGTGTGGTTTCTGTTGATCCACTCGGAGGACCAAATCTCCTTCTTGGAAGGCTCGACTCTTCACATTTCTGGCGTGGAATCGATGCAAGTCTTGCTGATAAATGGTCGATCTGATCATGGCCATTTCCCTCTCTTCTTCTAGGAGGTCGACTGCGTCTTGCCGGGCTTGTTCTGCTTCATCTTCGGTATAAAGTTCGACTCGGGGTGCGTTGTGAAGAAGATCACTTGGCAGAACTGCTTCGGCTCCATAAACCAGAAAGAACGGAGTTCTTCCAGTCGACCGATTTGGGGTGGTCCTCAATCCCCACAGAACTAACGGAAGCTCGTCGACCCATGCGCCCGCTGCATGCTTAAGATCACGCATCAGCCGGGGCTTTAGTCCTTTGAGAATCAGACCATTCGCCCTTTCAGCTTGTTCGTTCGACTGGGGATGGGCGACCGATGCGTAGTCGACTCGTGTGTCTTGAGAGGTGCAAAAAGCTCTGAACTTGTCCGAATCAAAATTTGACCCATTGTCAGTGACGATGCTATGTGGGACTCCATATCTGAATGTTAGCCCCCTGACGAAACTGATAGCAGTGCAAGCATCAAGATTCTTGATAGGCTTAGCTTCATTCCATTTGGTAAACTTGTCGACTGCCACAAGCACATGTGTGAAACCGCTCCTGCCTGTTCTCAGTGGACCAACCATGTCCAGTCCCCAAACAGCAAAGGGCCAGACGACTGGAATGGTCTTCAGGGCTGACGCAGGCTTGTGTGACATGTTGGAGTAGAACTGGCACCCTCCACACTTGTCGACTATCTCCTTTGCCATTTCGTTTGCCTTTGGCCAGTAAAATCCCGCTCGGTATGCTTTAGCCACAATGGTCCGAGAAGACGCATGGTGACCACAGGTCCCCGAGTGGATATCATCAAGGATTATCTGACCTTCTTCTGGTGTTATGCACTTCTGACCAATTCCAGTCGCGCTTTCTCTATACAACTGTCCCTTTATGACTGTGAAGGCCTTGGATCGATGGACGATCTGTCGAGCCTCTTCCTCGTCCTCTGGGAGTTCTTTCCTTAGGATATACGTGATGTAAGGTATCGTCCAGTCGGGAGTGATTGCCAAGACTTCCATGATTAGGTCGACCACAGCAGGGACTTCGACTTCAGTCGGATCTGTGGCACTTTTCGGCTGTGGGGCTTCTTCTGTAAAAGGATCTTCTTGGACTGACGGTGAGTGGATGTGCTCCAGAAACACGTTGCTGGGAATGGCTTCTCTCTTGGAGCCTATCTTTGCCAAATCGTCAGCCGCTTGATTTTTCAGTCGGGGGATGTGATGAAGCTCTAACCCCTCGAATTTCTTTTCCAACTTTCTCACTACATTGCAATAACCAGTCATTGCCGGACTTCTGACGTCCAACTCCTTCATCACCTGATTGACCACCAAATCTGAGTCGCCATAGACCATGAGGCGACGGACGCCGAGTGAAATGGCCATGCGCAACCCATACAACAGTGCTTCATATTCTGCTTCATTATTGGAGGAATCGAAGTGAATCTGGAGAACGTATCTGAGCTTATCTCCTTCGGGGGGAGACTAATACTACCCCAGCACCAGAACCATTCAGCGTCTTAGATCCATCGAAGAACATGGTCCAGTGCTCCGAGTGAATCTGAGTCGGAAGTTGCTGTTCGATCCACTCGGCGACGAAATCTGCGATTGCTTGGGACTTGATAGCCTTCTTTGCTTCAAACTTGATATCTAAGGGAAGGAGTTCAATCGCCCACTTGGCCACTCGACCAGTTGCATCTCTATTGTGCAGAATCTCTGACAGTGGGGCGTCGCTGACGACTGTAATGGAGTGGTCAGAGAAGTAATGAGCAACCTTCTTCGTGTTCATATAAATCCCATATACAAGCTTCTGGTAATGAGGATATCTTTGTTTTGAAGGGGTCAAAACTTCAGACACATAATATACTGGGGCGCTGAACTCTGAAGGCCTTTCCTTCTTCTTCCCGCTCGACCGTAAGTACTGTACTGACAACTTGTCCCGTGGCTGCAATGTAAAGCAGCAGGGGCTCTTTACTGATTGGGGCAGCAAGCACCGGCTGGGTGGAGAGCAGAGCTTTGAGCTCTGCAAATGCTGCATCAGCTTCTGGAGTCCACTCGAACTTGTCAGACTTCTTCATCAGTCGGTAAAGAGGCAACGCCTTTTCACTGAGACGAGAAATGAATCGACTTAGAGCGGCCAAGCAACTTGTAAGCTTCTGGACATCGTGCACACACACAAGGCGCTTCATCCGGAGTATGGTACCAACTTTTTCAGGATTGGCGTCGATTCCCCATTCGGAAACGAGAAAACCGAGTAACTTTCCACCTGGAACTCCGAATGTGCACTTTGATGGATTGAGCTTGATATCATACCTCCTGAGGTTGGCAAAGGTTTCAGCAAGGTCAGTCCGCAGGTCGGAACCTTTCCGTGACTTAACCACAATATCATCCATGTATGCCTCCACATTCCGACTGATTTGAGTGAGTAAACACTTCTGAATCATCCTCATGAACGTGGCTCCGGCATTCTTCAGGCCGAATGGCATGGTGACATAACAGAAGCATCCGAATGGAGTGATGAAAGCTGTTTTGATCTCGTCGGGTCCATACAGACGGATCTGATGGTACCCGGAATAGGCGTCTAGAAAAGACAATCGCTCGCACCCCGCGGTCGAGTCAACTATTTGGTCGATGCGAGGGAGAGGAAAATGATCTTTCGGGCAGGCCTGATTGATATGTTTAAAATCAATGCACATGCGAAGTGACTTGTCCTTCTTGGGGACCATGACAACATTGGCGAGCCACTCGAGTGGTAAATCTCTCGGATGAACTCCGCTGCTAAGAGCCGAGCCACCTCCTCGCCAATAGCTTCCCTCTTCTGGACGGCGGACCGTCGAAGATGTTCTTTCACAGGCTTGAATTTTGGGTCGACTCGTAGACGGTGCTCAGCCAGCTCCCTGGGAACTCCAGGCATGTCAGAGGGCTTCCATGCGAAGATGTCCCAGTTCTCACAGAGGAACTGGATGAGCGCTTCTTCCTATTTGGAGTCGAGCGTCGTTGAGATGTGAGTCGGGGCAGCATCGGGGTTGGTCGGGTGAATGTGGACTGGCTTTGTTTCATCGGACGACTGAAAAGCAGATTCTGAAGCAGGCTTCTTGGCTCGTAGCAATTCACTCGGATCAGCAGTCTTCTGGTACTCTTGCAGCTCGACCACTGCCATCTGAGCATCAGCGATCTTTGAGCCTTTCTGAAAACACTCTTCAGCTTTCTTCCGATTGCCTGTAATAGTGATCACACCTTTGGGGCCAGGCATCTTCAATTTGAGATACACATAACATGGTCGGGCCATGAAGCGTGCATAAGCCGGCCTGCCCAAAATAGCGTGATAGGCACTTTGGAAGTCCACGACCTCGAATGTCAACTTTTCCTTGCGGTAATTTTTCGAATCACCGAAAACCACATCAAGAGCAATCTGGCCGAGTGATTCGGCTTTCTTCCCGGGAATGACTCCGTGGAAGCTCATGTTACTGGTACTGAGCCTGGACATCGGAATGCCCATCCCTTTCAATGTTTCTGCGTATAGTATGTTCAGGCCACTGCCACCATCCATCAGGACCTTGGTCAGTCGAGTGCCTTCGACAACTGGGTGGACCACCAAAGCTTGCCTCCCAGGGGTGGCTATGTGCGTAGGGTGATCAGACTGGTCGAATGTGATGGCAGTCTGAGACCACTTCAGATAACTAGGTGTTGTCGGGGCAACCATATTCACCTCACGGTTAATGACTTTCATTCGACTTTTGCTTTCGACATCAGCAAAAATCATCAGGGTGGAATTGACTTGGGGGTATCCATCGTCACTATCTTCCTTGTCCTCAACTCTGTCCGACTCTTTTTCCTTATCTTTGGACTGCTTGCCCTGAAACTGCTGGATCAGGAGCCGGCACTGTCGAGTGGTATGCTTTGGGTAAATAAAATTACCCTCTTCATCTTTCTTGGTGTGGATGTGACATGGCAGATCCAAAACATCATTTCCATCTTGATCCTTGACTTTCTTGGGCTTCCAGGGCCCCTTGGGTTTTCCCTTGAATTTTCCCTGGGTTACGGCCAGGGCCTCCCCAGGGGCGGCTGGCTCGGCCTTCCGCTTCTGTTTCCGACTGGAGTTTCCTCCGGTTTCTTGGGCGACTGCCTTGTGCTTGCCACTCCGGAGTCGATCTTCGTCTTCACCATTAGCGTATTTGGTGGCAATCTCCATCATCCGATTCAGAGACATCTCTCCAGTTCGACCGAACTTCAGATTCAATTCTCTGTACTTAACGCCTTCTTTAAAGGCACAAACTGCTTGATGATCTGGTACATTCTCAACTGTGTGATGCAATGTGATCCACCTCTGGATGTAATCCCTCAGAGTTTCATTCGGTTTCTGCATGCAAGACCGCAATTCTGTAAGGCCTGCAGGTCGCTTGCATGTTCCCTCAAAGGTTGTGACAAACACTCGGGAGAGGTCCTCCCAAGTGTAGATGCTGCTGGGTGCCAACTGATTTAGCCACGCTCTGGCTGAGCCCTCTAACATGAGAGGCAAATGCTTCATAGCCACCTCATCATTGCCACCGCCAATCTGTACAGCCACTCTGTAATCTTCAAGCCAAGTGTCAGGTTTAGACTCACCGGTGAACTTGCTGACTCCCGTCGCCAACCTGAAGTTGGGAGGAATCACTGCGGCTCTGATGGCTCGACTGAAACACTCTGGCCCCGAAGCATGTACTCTGCTGCTGGCAGGCGCATCTCTGTCGTGGCCTTCTCGATGAGCTCTGTTCCTGTCAACCAAACCTTGAACGAGGATGGATCTCGCATCAAAGCCCGGGTCCCTAGGGTCGACTGGAATCCTCCGCCCAACACTATGAGGGCGTCTGTCATCTTGCTGTCGAGGCGCATACGACCCACTCCTCGGGGGAGGGGTTGGCACTCGACGTCGATCATCACGATCGAATCGGTGATCATACTGCTCATTTCTTCTGTACTGATCGTGCCGGTCTCCACGTCCCTCACGCCTCGGGGGCGATCTCGGGCTGTGGGCCGACTGGACTGTATCCGTTGCAACAGATCGACTGTGGATCCTATTCCGTGACTGAGAAACAACAGAATTCTGGTTTCCCGCCGCCCGGAGCAACGCTCTGATCTGCAACAAGCCCCTACCAGCCTCCGACTAGGAGGGCTGAACCAATTCTACTATACGGGCTGCGGCGGCCAAATTCTGAACTGGGGTTCGATATACCTGCGTTGGCGGGAAGAGCCGACGTCGACTGGACTCGGGAGCTCGCTGACGCTCTTGCTCATCGAGTATTCGCTGGAGATTCTCCAGTCGAGTGCGCTCGGCCAAGTTAGCCAAGCGCGCGTCCTCCAAGGCCCGAGCCTCGGGGGTTTCTCCGACGATAGGAGTGTGGAGTGCGTCCATGTTCCGGCGGCGAAGCTCCTCTCGCTGCAATGACGTGAGAGGTTCGGGGAGATACTCATCGTGGGGATGCGACGGGTCGCCCCCACCCGCGCCTCCATCAGCGCGAGGGAAACCGGGAGGACTGTGTGTTCCATCGACCGCCAGAACCTCAGCCGATGGGTCGCTGCTGTCGCACTCGGATGCGATCTCCGCGAAGCCAGTCGACAGGTCAAACAGGCCGCAGAGAGATTCGTCGGGCTCGATTGCCGCGACTTGTGGGGCTGCCGACTGGCGAGCCACGGCATGCCTCATCCATCGCTGAAGTCTTGACCGACCGGAGCGCTTGCGCTGGTGGGAGACAGGGCGGGGAGACGACACGGGGGCCGACCGATACTGGGTCGACGGCTGCCGCAGGAGGACGCCAGGAACGCATGCGCGGAAGTGCATCGCACCGCGGACGGGGAGCGCGTCGATGTTGAGTGGAGCCTCCTGAAGCCAAGCGGAGTCATCGGCGATGAACGTGAGCGCGCCGAGACGGATCTCGCGGCCCTCCACCAAAACTCCGCACGAAACCATGATCAAAGTGATCGGAAAAATCGCAACTTCTCCAACTAGGCGCTAAGATTCCTGCCCCAAGGTGGGAGCCAACTATCGTGGTTCTAACTCTGACAGTGATGTAGGGGGGTGTGTATGGAGAGGCTAGATCTCAGCTATGGAGAAGTTGTAAACACACCAGAATGTACGAGTTCGGGCCCTTCGCGGAGGAAGTAACAACCCTACGTCTCGGTGCCCGGAGGCGGTCGATTGGATTATAGTTGTGTGAATAACAGGGGTGCGAACCCTTCATACTGAGGAGGGGGTGGCTTATATAGAGTTCGCCGGCCCTCTCCTGCCCTCGGTAATGCAGGGTTTAAGGTACATTAAGGTTGGGCGTTCTGGTAACGCCCCTAATAAAGTGCTATAATGACCATAAAGACTACTTAAAGACCGACCGTTTGCCTGCGGAGTGACTTTAGATCTCCTGGCAGTCTAGTGGTTGGCTTCATGGTCGAGTGATAGCTTCTTGGTCGAGTGTCTTGAACCCGTCGAGTGGGATACCTTCAAGTCGATTGAAAGGTGACTTCTTCTAGGGATGTCCTTGGGTAGGGCTCTTGGACAGGTCTGTGCCCCTACCCTAGGTACATAGCTTCATCAGCCGCCAACGCCAAGACGAAGGCCAAATAAGTTGCTCTCGCGAGCATGATGACCGGGGTGGAGATCATGAAGGTGGATCTCAACACCATGTCGCCAAGGAAGAGGCCGTGGTTCAAGAAGATGCAGGCTGACATGCTCAAGTTCAACGACGAGTGATCTATGGCGGCAAGCGCTGTCTTTTTGTATGCCGGCAGGTGTGCTGGCATGACCACGGGGGCCATGATGACGTGGTCGAACTCAAGTCCCACCCTTTTTGTGTGGTGGCATGTGTGACGGCTAGCTGGCGAGTGCGCCAGCATGAACTGTGGTGATATTTTCTGAAGCCGACATTGTATGCCGGCGCTGGCATGGTGCCGGCATGGTGAGACATGGCCTCTGGCATAATCGGCCGCGGGCCTTTTTTTAAAAAAAAGTTGATGCGGACATGAAATGGGTCAGCGCGTTGGGCGCACTGCCGACCCAAATACAAAACTGGGCGGACGCCGGGCGGGTGGCCGACCCAGCGGACAAAAAGCGGACAAATGTACCATCCGTTTAGGTCGGCCTGTTGGAGTTGCTCCAAACGAGTCTGCGGTGGTGATGGTACCTTTGGTTTCGTTTGGTTTCGAATATGTTCATTTCGTTGGGTTCCGTTGTTCGTCGCCTCTTCGCTCCAGAACCAATCGGGACACGCAATCCGATTTTCAATCTAATGGAGGTACATGTGATTTTGCTTTTGACTTCGCCACCGCCAACGACAAGGACGCCGCCGCCCTCTCGAACGTCAACAAGGACGCCCTCCCTCCTCCCCATCCCCTCCTCCTCCAAACCCCTGGCCACATCACATTCCGAAGCCCAGCCCCACCACGTCGATGGGGCGGCGGCAACTGCCCAACAGGCGTGTTGGGCCTAACCATGGAGCTAGAGGAGTGGCGTGTGCACCGCTAGCAGAGAGTCCATGGTGGGCTTGGACATCTCATTTGGTTTCGTATATGTTCGCTTTCGTTGGCTTCCATCATTCGTCGCCTCTTCTTTCAAAGGAGAGAAATCAGGACACTGCCGAACTAACTAGGACACACAATCCGATTTGATTCGATCTACCGGAGGTAAATGTGATTTTGCTCCTGACTCCGCCACAGTCAATGACGAGGACGTCGCCGTCCTCTTGGACGTCAAAGAGGATGCCCTCCCACCTCCCTATCCCTTCCTCCTCAAAACCCCCACCCACATCACATCTCGAAGCCCAGCCCCACCACGTCGGTGCAGTGACGGCAGCTGCTACCTCTTGAGCATGCATTGGTTTTCCCTCGAAGAGGAAAGGGTGATGCAGCAAAGTAGCGTAAGTATTTCCCTCAATTTTTGAGAACCAAGATATCAATTCAGTAGGAGACTACACGCAAGTCCCTCGTACCCGCACAAACAAATAAGAACCTTGCAACCAGCGCGATAAAGGGGTTGTCAATCCCTCCACGGCCACTTGCAAAAGTGAGATCTGATAAAGATAATAAGAAAAATATTTTTGGTATTTTTGTTGTATAGATTGGAAAATAAAGATTGCAAAATAAAAGGCGGCAGAAGTAGCAAGTAGATAGGAAAACAATATGATGGAAGATAGACCCGGGGGCCATAGGTTTCACTAGTGTCTTCTCTCAAGATAGCAAATTCTACGGTGGGTGAACAAATTACCGTCGAGCAATTGATAGAAAAGCGCATAGTTATGAGAATATCTAGGCATGATCATGTATATAGGCATCACGTCCATGACAAGTAGACCGAAACGATTCTGCATCTACTACTATTACTCCACACATCGACCGCTATCCAGCATGCATCTAGAGTATTAAGTTCATAACAACAGAGTAATGCATTAGGCAAGATGGCATGATGTAGAGGGATAAACTCAAGCAATATGATATAAACCCCATCTTTTTATCCTCGATGGCAACAATACAATACGTGCCTTGTTGCCCCTACTGTCACTGGGAAAGGACACCGCAAGATTAAACCCAAAGCTAAGCACTTCTCCCATTGCAAGAAAGATCAATCTAGTAGGCCAAACCAAACTGATAATTCGAATAAACTTGCAAAGATATTAAATCATGCATAAAAGAATTTAAAGAAGAATCAAATATTGTTCATAGATAATTTTGATCATAAACCCACAATTCATTAGATCTCGACAAACAAACCGCAAAAAGAATTACATCGAATAGATCTCCAAGAGAATCAAGGAGAACTTTGTATTGAGATCAAAAGAGAGAGAAGAAGCCATTGATAACCCACAAGTATAGGGGATCGCAACAGTTTTCGAGGGTAGAGTATTCAACCCAAATTTATTGATTCGACACAAGGGGAGCCAAAGAGTATTCTCAAGTATTAGCAGCTGAGTTGTCAATTCAACGACACCTGGAAACTTAGTATCTGCAGCAAAGTGTTTAGTAGCGGAGTAATATGATAGTAGTGGTAACGATAGCAAAAGGTAACGGTAGCAAAAGTAATATTTTTGGTATTTTGTAGTGATGATAACAATAGCAACGGAAAAGTAAATAAGCGAAGAACAATATGTGGAAAGCTCGTAGGTAATGGATCGGTGATAGAGAATTATGCCAGATGCGGTTCATCATGTAACAGTCATAACCTAGGGTGACACAGAACTAGCTCCAATTCATCAATGTAATGTAGGCATGTATTCTGAATTTAGTCATACATGCTTATGGAAAAGAACTTGCATGGCATCTTTTGTCCTACCCTCCCGTGGCAGCGGGGTCCTAATGGAAACTAAGGGATATTAAGGCCTCCTTTTAATAGAGTACCGTACCAAAGCATTAACACCTAGTGAATACATGAACTCCTCAAACTACGGTCATCATCGGGAGTGGTCTCGATTATTGTCACTTCGGGGTTGCCGGATCATAACACATAATAGGTGACTATAGACTTGCAAGATAGGATCAAGAACTCACATATATTCATGAAAACATAATAGGTTCAGATCTGAAATCATGGAACTCATGCCCTAGTGACAAGCATTAAGCATAGCAAAGTCATAGCAACATCATTCTCAGAACATAGTGGATACTAGGGATCAAACCCTAACAAAACTAACTTGATTACATGATAAATCTCATCCAACCCATCACCGTCCAGCAAGCCTACGATGGAATTACTCACGCACGGCGGTGAGCATCATGAAATTGGTGATGGAGGATGGTTGATGATGACGATGGTGACGGATTCCCCTCTCCAGAGCCCCGAACGGACTCCAGATCAGTCCTCCCGAGAGAGTTTAGGGCTTGGCGGCAGCTCCGTATCGTAAAACATGATGAATCCTTCTCTCTGATTTTTTTCTCCCCAAACACGAATATATGGAGTTGGAGTTGAGGTCGGTGGAGCTCTAGGAGGCCCACGAGGCAGGGGGCGCGTCCCCCACCCTCGTGGCTAGGGTGTGGGCCCCTGGCCTTGATTCTTTGCCAGTATTTTTTATTATTTCCAAAAATAATCTCCGTAGAGTTTCAGGTCATTCCGAGAACTTTTGTTTCTGCACATAAATAACACCATGACAATTCTGCTAAAAATAGCGTCAGTCCGGGTTAGTTCCATTCAAATCATGCAAGTTAGAGTCCAAAACAAGGGCAAAAGTGTTTGGAAAAGTAGATACGACGGAGACGTATCAACTCCCCCAAGCTTAAACCTTTGCTTGTCCTCAAGCAATTCAGTTGACAAACTGAAAGTGATAAAGAAAAACTTTTACAAACTCTGTTTGCTCTTGTTGTTGTAAATATGTAAAGCCATCATTCAAGTTTTCAGCAAAGATTATGAACTAACCATATTCTCAATAACTCTTAGGTCTCATGTTTACTCATATCAATGGCATAATCAACTAGCGAGCAATAATAATAAATCTCGGATGACAACACTTTCTCAAAACAATCATAATATGATATAACAAGATGGTATCTCGCTAGCCCTTTCTGAGACCGCAAAACATAAATGCAGAGCACCTTTAAAGATCAAGGACTGACTCGACATTGTAATTCATGGTAAAAGAGATCCAGTCAAGTCATACTCAATGTAAACTAACAGTAATGAATGCAAATGACAGTGGTGCTCTCCAACTAATGCTTTTTAATAAGAGGATGATGAGTCAACATAAAAGTAAATAGATAGGCCCTTCGCAGAGGGAAGCAGGGATTTGTAGAGGTGCCAAAGCTCGATTTTAAAATAGAGGTGAATAATATTTTGAGCGGTATACTTTCATTGTCAACATAACAACCAAGAGATGGCGATATCTTCCATGCTACACACATTATAGGCGGCTCCCAAACAGAATGGTAAAGTTTATACTCCCCCTCCACCAACAAGCATCAATCCATGGCTTGCTCGAAACAACGAGTGCCTCCAACTAACAACAGTCCCAGGAGGATTTTTGTTTGCAATTATTTTGATTTAATTTGCATAAAGCATGCGACTGGGCATCCCAGTGACCAGCCATTTTCTTGTGAGTGAGGAGCGGAGTCCACTCCTCTTGAGAATAAACCGCCTAACATGGAAGATACGGATAGCCCTAGTTGATACATGACCTATTCGAGCATACAAAACAGAATGTTTATTTGAAGGTTTAGAGTTTCGCACATACAAATTTACTTGGAACGGCAGGTAGATACCATATATAGGTAGGTATGGTGGACTCATATGGAATAACTTTGGGGTTTATGGGATTGGATGCACAAGCAGTATTCCCGCTTAGTATAGGTGAAGGCTAGAAAGAGACTGGGAAGCGACCAGCTAGAGAGCGACAACAGTCATGAACATGCATTAAAATTAATCAACACCGAATGCAAGCATGAGTAGGATATAATGCACCATGAACATAAATATCGTAGAGGCTATGTTGATTTTGTTTCAACTACATGCGTGAACATCTGCCAAGTCAAGCCACTAGAATCGTTCAAAAGAGGATACCACCCTATCATACCACATCACAACCATTTTAATAGCATGTTGGCATGCAAGGTAAACAATTATAAGCTCCTAGCTAATTAAGCATGGCATAAGCAACTATAATCTCTAATTGTCATTGCAAACATGTTTATTCATAATAGGTTGAATCAGGAACGATGAACTAATCATATTTACAAAAACAAGAGAGGTCGAGTTCATACCAGCTTCTCCCATCTTAATAAGTCCATCATATATCGTCATAATTGCATTTCACTTGCATGACCGAATGATGTGAATAATAATAACAGTGCACGTGCATTGGACTAAGCTGGAATCTGCAAGCATTCAATTCAAGAGAGAAGACAAGGCAATATGGGCTCTTTTGTCAGATCAACAATAATGCATATAAGAGCCACTTTAACAATTTAATTATGGTCTTCTCCTATCGACCCCCAAAGAAAAGAAAAGAAATAAAACTATTTACACGGGAAAGCTCCCAACAAGCAAAAGAAGAACAGGAAATCTTTCTGGGTTTTCTTTTTAATTACTATTACAAGCATGGAAGTTAAAACTAGCTAAAAGCTACAACTATTTTTTTGGTTTTTCTTAAGGTTTATTAAACACACAAGAAGAGAGCATAAAAAAGACATAAACTAGCATAGATATTACAATGAAAAAGTATGAGCACCGACATCTAGCAATGAGTGTGTGAACATGAATATAATGTCGGTGGGAAATACGTACTCCCCCAAGCTTAGGCTTTTGGCCTAAGTTGGTCTATGGCCACGACTAGCTTGGCGGATATCCAAAGTAATAGTTGGGTCGTACTACGAAGAAGAGGACTCTGATTGCCACTGGTTGGCAATCATCTCCGGATCCCACTGGTAATTAGACTGTCGTGGAGGATCAAATTGTGGTTCCGACTCTGGCTCTGTGGCTGATATAGGGTTCCGGTAAGCGTGAATAGCCTCTAGCGGAACGAGATACTGGCCTGTAGATAAATCAAATAACGAAGGAGCAGGCAAGGTGATAGTCTCAGGATGATGTTTATCAAAAAACAATTTGTATTTAAGCTCCATTTCCCTATTCTTTACAATAAAATCATGCACTACCATACTCTTATAATCTAAATAAATAGTAGGCAACAATTTTTCTTCTTTTTCATAGTGCCTAATAGGTATGTTATAATATGCAACAAGGCGTGAAGTATAAACACCTCCAAAGATGGGGCCCTTTGTATGGTTCAGACTTAACTGTTTGGCAATAATACCGCCCATACTAACAGAGTCGTCACGGAATAAACCATGGAACAAAATAATAATATCAGGAACACTAAGGTTTCCACAGTTTCCGCAACCAATTAAGAAACGACTAGCAAATATTGCAAAGTAGCGTAAAACAGGAAAATGTATGCTAGTGATTCTTGCATCAGAAACTTTCCTAGTTTCCCCTACAGTAATAGTGTCAATAAACCCGTCCACATCTCTATGATGTGGTTCCTCTAAGCTACCCTCGAAAGGTATTTTGCAAACCCTGCAGAATTCATATAGTGACATCTTCTTAACCACATCATATAAATGAAACTCTACTGAAGGAGGTGATTCCCTAGGATAATAGTAGAAGTTTTGCACAAAAGTATTGGTGAGTAAGAGATACTGTTTGCGTTGGTCACGGAGGAAGTTGGTGAGGCCTGCATTCTTAGCCAATTCATAAAAATCATCATAAATCCTGGCTACTCTCAAGAAATCATCGGAAGGCCATTCACACGGCCGAACCTCCGCGGTGCGAGGTAGATTGTATTTGGGCCTCTCTGCTTCTTCATTTTGCTTTTTCCTTCGAGCTTCGGCTCGATAAGCCCCTCAAAAATCTCTTCATTATTTTCTGAAAAAATCTGAAATTTTTAGTAACTTCAAATAAAAGTAAACCAAACTCAACAAAATTGATAGCAACTACTCCTACAAGTGCCTAGAGCCTATATCATGCATTAGAACTACTTGGAACCATATAAATTTGACATGCAAGATCAAGAACATGGTCACCTAGGCAGCACAAATTTGCAATGAATAAAGTACTAGAACGAAAATTAATTGGACCAATGGAGGAGTCACATACCAAAGAACAATCCCCCAAAGCAGTTTTGTGAATGGAGCTTTGAGCAAGGAGATCGAAAATGGCAGCAAGATGAGATAGAACTCGTGCTTGAGATGGTTAGTGATTTTTTTGGGAGGAAGGAGTGTGTGGTGGCTGGAATAATTGGAGGGGAGTCACCGTGGGCCCATGAAGCAGGGGGCGCACCCAGGGGGTGGGCGCGCCGTGGACCCTCGTGGCCAGGTGCTTGCTCCCCCTGCTGTGTTCTCAGTGCCAGATATTCTCAAATATTCCAGAAAAATCATATTTAAATTTCAGGGCATTTGGAGAACTTTTATTTTCGGGGTATTTTTATATTGCACGAATAGTCAGAAAACAGACAGAAATTACTATTTTTGCTTTATTTAACATAAATAACAAAAAGTAAAAAGAGGGTACAAAAGGTTGTGCTTTCTAACTTCATCCATCCCATGCTCATCAAAAGCAATCCACTAACAAGGTTGATCAGGTCTTGTTAACAAACTCATTCCGAATAACATGGAACCGGAGAATTTTCGAATAACACTAGGTTACCTCAACGGGGATATGCACATCCCCAACAATAAGAATATCATATTTCTTCTTGACAGTAGGAAGAGGAAATTCAAAACCTCCAAAAACAATCGATGGAATTTTTCCAATAGAATTGATACATTGGACTTGAGGTTGTTTCCTCTGAAAGTGTACCATATGCTCATTACCATTAACATGAAAAGTGACGTTGCCTTTGGTGCAATCAATAACAGCCCCTGCAGTATTCAAAAAGGGTCTTCCAAGAATAATAGACAAACTATCGTCCTCGGGAATATCAAGAATAACAAAGTCCGTTAAAATAGTAACGTTTGCAACCACAACAGGCACATCCTCATAAATACCGACAGGTATAGCAGTTGATTTATCAGCCATTTGCAAAGATATTTCAGTAGGTGTCAACTTGTTCAAATCAAGTCTACGATATAAAGAGAGAGGCATAACACTAACACCGGCTCCAAGATCACATAAAGAAGTTTTAACATAGTTTCTTTTAATGGAGCATGGTATAGTTGGTTGATATGTCTCCGTCGTATCTATAATTTTTGATTGTTCCATGCCAATATTATTCAACTTTCATATACTTTTGGCAACTTTTTATACTATTTTTGGGACTAACATATTGATCTAGTGCCCAGTGCCAGTTCCTGTTTGTTGCATGTTTTCTGTTTCGTAGAATATCCATATCAAACGGAGTCCAAACAGAATAAAAACTGACAGAGATTATTTTTTTGGAATATATATGATTTTTGGGAAGAAAAATCCACGAGAGATGGTGCCCGAGGTGGCCACGAGGCAGGGGGCGCGCCTGCCCCCTGGGTGCGCCCCTGACCCTCGTGGTCCACCCGTAAGGCGGTTGGTGCCCTTCTTTCGCCGCAAGAAAGCTAATATCCGGATAGAGATCGTGTCAAAATTTCAGCCCAATCGGAATATTTGTTCTACCTTTAGCTCCTCGTTGGGTTCAACACTCTTACTTATCGAAAACTGTTGCGATCCCCTATACTTGTGGATTATCAAGACCATTTTCTGGCGCCGTTGCCGGGGAGCAATAGCGTGGGGTGAATATTCTCATGTGTGCTTGTTTGCTTTGTCACTAAGTAATTTTTATTTGCTGTTCTTAGTTGTTCTCTATCTTTAGTTATGGATATGGAACATGAAATACCAAAAAAAATTAGGTGTACTTGCTACTCATGGAGATGGGGAACCTCCTAAAACCCTTGATGCTAGTTATGTGAAAAATATTATGTACTACTTTAATAATCCTGAGAAAACCCCATTCAATTATGTAATGGGAGTAACGTTGGATCAACGTGAATACTTTAGGGATTACCGCTTGACACAAAAAGGGAAACTATTATGGGATCAAATTCATATATTGAATTGGTATGCTAGGAAACTATGCTTGAGATATGATTATACTTGTTGCTCTAAGGTGAAGGCTCCACACCTTCCCTTTTCATGTGAATTTAATGATAATGAAACCTTAGCTTCTTATGCTAATGGTATATATGATTACTATGATGTGGAACAAATAGAAGAATTTGTTGCTTTTATGGGTGCTTATGAAATTGAATCTATGTGTAAAGAGTTTGAAGATTTTGATGATGCTGTTTATAGATCTGAAAATCTAGCTATCCTCAAATATTGCTATGAGAATTATGAATACAATTCTGAAATTAATGCACTTATTGAGAAAGTCTCCGTTGTCCAAGAAGAGACTAATATTTTGCAGGAGTCTATGGAAGAAGAAATTAATGAAACTGTGAGCTCATTGGATGAAAAAGATGAGGAAGAGAGCGAAGAACAAAAGAAGGAAGAGCGGACTGATCACCCATGCCCACCTTCTAATGAGAGTAACTCTTCAACTCATACATTGTTTAATTTCCCTTCATGCTTACCGAAGGATGATTGCTATGATGAATGTTATGATCCCTTGGATTCTTTTGAAATATCCCTTTATGATGCTTGTGGCCAAGATGCCAATATGAATTATGCTTATGGAGATGAACTTGCTATAGTTCCTTATGTTAAACATGAAATTGTTGCTATTGCACCCATGCATGATAGTCCTATTATCTTTTTGAATTCTCCCGACTACACTATATCGGAGAAGTTTGCCCTTATTAAGGATTATATTGATGGGTTGCCTTTTACCGTTACACATGATGATTTTGATGAATATAATATGCATGTGCTTGCTGCTCCTACTTGCAATTATTATGAGAGAGGAACTATATCTCCACATATCTATGCTTCCAATATGATAAAATTGCAAGAAACTATTTATACTATGCATTGGCCTTTACTATGTGTGCATGAATTGTTCTTTTATGATATGCCGATGCATAGGAAGAGAGTTAGACTTTGTTGTTACATGATATATGTTACTTTGTTCTCACTACTAAATGCTAAATCATTGTTAATTAAAATTGGCTTTGATATACCTTGGGATCCGGGTGGATTCATTACTTGAGCACTATATGCCTAGCTTAATGGCTTTAAAGAAAGCGCTGCCAGGGAGACAACCCGGAAGTTTTAGAGAGTCATTTATTTCTGTTGTGTGCTTTTATAAAGGTTAGAAATAAAAATAATGTGCCAAGGTTTTCCTTTAGGATGTTTACATTTGCTTGATGGTTTGTATGGTGCAGGACAGAAACTTTGGATGTAGTGCGCGATTTTACATTTTGAGCTAGAACGTCAAATGGTTCTGATTCTTTTTGCACTGTATTTCTATACAAGTCTTTTATGTTTCCTAATTTTGGTAGAATTTTTCAAGTATCAGAAGTATGGTGAATGTTCAGATTATTACAGACTGTTCTGTTTTAGACAGATTCTGTTTTTGATGCATAGTTTGCTTGTTTTGATGAAACTATCAATTTATATTAGTGGATTAAGCCATGAAAAAGTTATACTACAGTAGACACAATGCAAAAACAAAATATGAATTGGTTTGCTACAGTACTTAGAGTAGTGATTTGCTTTATTATACTAACGGATATTACCGAGTTCTCTGTTGAAGTTTTGTGTGGATGAAGTGTTCGATGATCGAGAAGGTTTCGATGTGAGAAGAAGGAAGAGAGGCAAGAGCTCAAGCTTGGGGATGCCCTAGGCACCCCAAGTAAATATTCAAGGAGACTCAAGCATCTAAGCTTGGGGATGCCCCGGAAGGCATCCCCTATTTCTTCAACAAGTATCGGTATGTTTTCGGATTCGTTTCGTTCATGCGATATGTGCAATCTTCGAGCGTCTTTTGCATTTAGTTTTCATTTTTCTTTTATGAACCATGCTGGTATGAGATAGTCCTTGGTTGATTTATAGAATGCTCTATGCACTTCACTTATATCTTTTGAGTATGGCTTTATAGAATGCTTCATGTGCTTCACTTATATCATTTGAAGTTTGTATTGCCTGTTTCTCTTTACATAGACAACCGCCATTTTGTAGAATGCTCTTTTGCTTCACTTAGATTTGTTAGAGCGTGGGCATATCTTCTGTAGAAAGAATAAACTCTCTTGCTTCACTTATATCTATTTAGAGAGATGACAGGAATTTGTCATTCACATGGTTAGTCATAATATCCTACATAAAACTTGTAGATCACTGAATATGATATGTTTGATTCCTTGCAATAGTTTTGCGGCATAAAGATGGTGATATTAGAGTCATGCTAGTGGGTGGTTGTGAATTGTCGAAATACTTGTGTTGAGGTTTGTGATTCCCGTAGCATGCACGTATGGTGAACCGTTATGTAACGAAGTTGGAACATGAGGTATTTATTGATTGTCTTCCTTATGAGTGGCGGTCGGGGACGAGCGATGGTCTTTTCCTACCCATCTATCCCCCTAGGAGCATGCACGTAGTACTTTGTTTCGATGACTAATAGATTTTTGCAATAAGTATGTGAGTTCTTTATGACTAATGTTGAGTCCATGGATTATACGCACTCTCACCCTTCCATCATTGCTAGCCTCTCTAGTACCGCGCAACTTTCGCCGGTACCATAAACCCACCATATACCTTCCTCAAAACAGCCACCATACCTACCTATCATGGCATTTCCATAGCCATTCCGGGATATATTGCCATGCAACTTCCATCATCATCATCATCATCATATACATGACTTGAGCATTCATTGTCATATTGCTTTGCATCATCATAAGATAGCTAGCATGATGTTTTCATGGCTTGTCCATTTTTCTATGTCATTGCTACGCTAGATCATTGCACATCCCGGTGCACCGCCGGAGGCATTCATATAGAGTCATATCTTTGTTCTAGATATCGAGTTGTAATATTGAGTTGTAAGTAAATAAAAGTGTGATGATCATCATTATTAGAATATTGTCCCATGTGAGGTTATCAAAATAAAAGTGGCCAAAGAAGCCCCCCCCAAAAAAGAGAGAGGCCAAAGAAGCCTAGAAAAAGAAGAAAAAAATGAGAGAAAAAGAGAGAAGGGGCAATGTTACTATCCTTTTACCACACTTGTGCTTCAAAGTAGCACCATGTTCTTCATTTAGAGAGTCTCTTGAGTTATCACTTTCATATACTAGTGGGAATTTTCATTATAGAACTTGGCTTGTATATTCCAACGATGGGCTTCCTCAAATGCCCTAGGTCTTCATGAGCAAGCAAGTTGGATGCACACCCACTTAGTTTCAGTTTGAGCTTTCATATACTTATAGCTCTAGTGCATCCGTTGCATGGCAATCCCTACTCACTCACATTGATATCTATTGATGGGCATCTCCATAGCCTGTTGATACGCCTAGTAGATGTGAGACTATCTTCTCCTTTTTGTCTTCTCCACAACCACCATTCTATTCCACCTGTAGTGCTATGTCCATGGCTCACGCTCATGTATTACGTGAAAGTTGAAAAGGTTTGAGAACGTCAAAAGTATGAAACAATTGCTTGGCTTGTCATCAGGGTTGTGCATGATGTGAGTATTTTGTGTGGTGAAGATGGAGCATAGCCAGACTATATGATTTTGTAGGGATAACTTTCTTTGGCCTTGTTATTTTGGAAAGACATGGTTGCTTTATTAGTAGGCTTGAAGTATTATTGTTTTTATGTCAAATGATAGACTATTGCTTTGAATCACTCGTGTCTTAATACTCATGCCATGATTAGACATATGATCAAGATTATGCTAGGTAGCATTCCACACCAAAAATTATCTTTTTTATCATTTACCTACTCGAGGACGAGCAGGAATTAAGCTTGGGGATGCTGATACGTCTCCGTCGTATCTATAATTTTTGATTGTTCCATGCCAATATTATTCAACTTTCATATACTTTTTGCAACTTTTTATACTATTTTTGGGACTAACATATTGATCCAGTGCCCAGTGCCAGTTCCTGTTTGTTGCATGTTTTTTGTTTCACGGAATATCCATATCAAATGGAGTCCAAACGGAATAAAAACAGACAGAGATTTTTTTTGGAATATATATGATTTTTGGGAAGAAAAATCCACGCGAGACGGTGCCCGAGGTGGCCACGAGGCAGGGGGCGCGCAGGCGCGCCCCTAACCCTCGTGGGCCACCCATAAGGCGGTTCGTGCCCTTCTTTCGCCACAAGAAAGCTAATATCTGGATAGAGATCGTGTCAAAATTTCAGCCCAATTGGAGTTACGGATCTCCGGGAATATAAGAAACGGTGAAAGGGAAGAATCTGAGAACGCAGAAACAGAGAGAGACAGAGAGACAGATCCAATCTCGGAGGGGCTCTTGCCCCTCCCGTGCCATGGAGGCCATGGACCAGAGGGGAAACCCTTCTCCCATCTAGGGAGGAGGTCAAGGAAGAAGAAGAAGAAGGAGGGGGCTCTCTCCCCCTTGCTTCCGGTGGCACCGGAGTGCCACCGGGGGCCATCATCATCACCGCGATCTACACCAACACCTCCGCCATCTTCACCAACATCTCCATCACCTTCCCCCCTCTATCTACAGCGGTCCATTCTCCCGCAACCTGTTGTACCCTCTACTTGAACATGGTGCTTTATGCTTCATATTATTATCCAATGATGTGTTGCCATCCTATGATGTCTGAATAGATTTTCGTTGTCCTATGGGTGGTTGATGAATTGCTATGATTGATTTAATTTGCTTGTGGTTATGTTGCCGTACTTTGGTGCCCATCATATGAGAGCGCGCGTGGATCACACCCTAGGGTTAGTTGTATGTTGATAGGACTATGTATTGGAGGGCAAGAGTGACAGAAGCTTCAACCTAGCATAGAAATTGATGCATACGGGATTGAAGGGGGGCCAATATATCTTAATGCTATGGTTGGGTTTTACCTTAATGAACATTAGTAGTTGCGGATGCTTGCTAATAGTTACAATCATAAGTGCATAGAATTCCAAGTCAGGGATGACATGCTAGCAGTTGCCTCTCCCACACAGTACTTGCTATCGGTCTAGTAAAGTAGTCAATTGCTTAGTGGCAATTTCGCAACTCCTACCACCACTTTTCCACACTCGCTATATTTACTTTATTGTTTCTTTATCTAAACAGCCCCTACTTTTTATTTACGTACTCTTTATTATCTTGTAAACCTATCCAACAACACCTACAAAGTACTTCTAGTTTCATACTTGTTCGAGGTAAAGCGAACATCAAGCGTGCGTAGAGTTGTATCGGTGGTCAATAGAACTTGAGGGAATATTTGTTCTACCTTTAGCTCCTCGTTGGGTTCGACACTCTTACTCATCGAAAACTTTTGCGATCCCCTATACTTGTGGGTTATCAAGATTGGTAGTCCTGGATCTCCTAGTTTCTTAGGTATTCCACCCTTAAAAGTATAATTAGCAAGCATGGTGGAAATTTCAGCTTCCGGTATCTTTTTTTATTAGTGACAATTTCTTTCATATACTTAGCATAAGGATTCATTTTGAGCATATCAGTTAATCGCATATGCAAAAAGATAGGTCTAATCATTTCAGCAAAGCGCTCAAAATCCTCACCATCCTTTTTCTTGGATGGTTTGGGAGGAAAAGGCATGGGTTTCTAAACCCATGGTTCTCTTTCTTTACCATGCTTCCTAGCAACAAAGTCTTTCTTATCATAGTGTTGATTCTTTGATTGTGGGTTATCAAGATCAACAACAGGTTCAATTTCTATATCATTATCATTACTACGTTGAGCATCAGCATGAACATCATCATTAACATTATCACTAGTTTCATGTTCATTACCAGATTGTGTTTCAGCATCAGAAATAGAGATATCATTGGGATTCTCAGGTGTGTCAATAACAGGTTCACTAGAAGCATCCAAAGTCCTATCATTTTTCTTTTTCTTCCTTTTAGAAGGACTAGGTGCATCTATATTATTTTTCTGGGAATCTTGCTCAATTCTCTTAGGATGGCCCTCAGGATACAAAGGTTCTTGAGCCATCTTACCACCTCTAGTCATAACTCTAACATCATTATCATTTTTCTTACTATTTAATTCATTGAGCAAATCATTCTGAGCTTTAAGTACTTGTTCTACTTGAGTGGTAACCATAGAAGCATGTTTACTAATGAGTTTAAGTTCACCTTTAACTCTAGACATATAATCACCCAAGTGTTCAATCATATAAGCATTTTGTTTCAATTGTCTACCAAAGTAAGCATTGAAGTCTTCTTGCTTAACCGTAAAGTTATCAAACTCATCCAAACATTGGCTAGCAAGCTTAGTAGGAGGGATTTCAGCTTTATCATATCTATAGAGAGAATTTACCTTTACTACCTGTGTCCGGTTATCAAGACCATGTGTTTCTTCAATAGGTGATGGATTAAAACCATATATTTCTTTGACATGTGGTAAATTAAGACCATGTATTTCTTCAATAGGAGGTGAATTCTTAACATCTTCAGCTTTAATACCCTTTTCTTTCATAGATTTCTTTGCCTCTTGCATATCTTCAGGACTGAGAAATAGAACACCTCTTTTCTTCGGAGTTTGTTTAGGAATAGGCTCAGGAGTTGGCTTAGGAGCTGGCTCAGGAAGTGTCCAATTATTTTCATTTATCAACATATTATTCAATAGAATTTCAGCTTCATCCAGTGTTCTTTCCCTGAAAACAGAACCAGCACAACTATCCAGGTAATCTCTGGAAGCATCGGTTAGTCCATTATAAAAGATATCAAGTATTTCATTTTTCTTAAGAGGGTGATCAGGCAAGGCATTAAGTAATTGGAGAAGCCTCCCCCAAGCTTGTGGGAGACTCTCTTCTTCAATTTGCACAAGATTATATATATCCCTTAAAGCATCTTGTTTCTTATGAGCAGGGAAATATTTAGCAGAGAAGTAATAAATCATATCCTGGGGACTACGCACAGAACCAGGATCAAGAGAATTAAACCATATCTTAGCATCACCCTTTAATGAGAACGGAAAGATTTTAAGGATATAAAAGTAGCGAGTTCTCTCATCATTAGTGAACAAGGTGGCTATATTATTTAATTTAGTAAGATGTGTCACAACAGTTTCAGATTCATAACCATAAAAAGGACTAGATTCAACCAAAGTAATTATATCAGGATCAATAGAGAATTCATAATCCTTATCAGTAACAAAGATAGGTGAAGTAGCATAAGCAGGATCATATTGCATTCTAGCATTCAGAGTTTTTTGTTTAAGCTTAACTAATAATTTCTTAAGATCACTTCTATCATTACATGCAAGAAAGTCTCTTTTAGTTTCTTCATCCATAACATAGCCCTCAGGCACAATAGGCAATTCATATTTATTAGGAGAGCCTTCATCATCACTTTCATCAATATTATCAGTTTCAATAATTTCATTCTCTCTAACCCTAGCAAGTTGTTCATCAAGAAATTCACCAAGTGACACAGTAGTATCAAGCATAGAAGTAGTTTCATCATAAGTATCATGCATAGCAGAAGTGGCATCATCAATAATATGCAACATATCAGAATTAATAGGAGAAGCAGGTTTAGGTGTCGCGAGCTTACTCAAAACAGAAGGTGAATCAAGTGCAGAGCTAGATGGCAGTTCCTTACCTCCCCTCGTAGCTGAGGGATAAATTTTTGTTTTCACGTCTTTCAAGTTCTTCATAATGATAAGCAGATATAAATCCCAAGTGACTCAAAGAATAGATCTATGCTCCCCGGCAACGGTGCCAGAAAATAGTTTTGATAACCCACAAGTATAGGGGAACGCAACAGTTTTCGAGAGTAGAGTATTCAACCCAAATTTATTGATTCGACACAAGGGGAGCCAAAGAATATTCTCAAGTATTAGCAGCTGAGTTGTCAATTCAACGACACCTGGAAACTTAGTATCTGCAGCAAAGTGTTTAGTAGCGGAGTAATATGATAGTAGTGGTAACGATAGCAAAAGGTAACTATAGCAAAAGTAATGTTTTTGGTATTTTGTAGTGATGATAACAATAGCAACGGAAAAGTAAATAAGCGAAGAACAATATATGGAAAGCTCGTAGGCAATGGATCGGTGATAGAGAATTATGCCCGATGCGGTTCATCATGTAACAGTCATAACCTAGGGTGACACATAACTAGCTCCAATTCATCAATCTAATGTAGGCATGTATTCCGAATATAGTCATACGTGCTTATGGAAAAGAACTTGCATGACATCTTTTTGTCCTACCCTCCCGTGGCAGCGGGGTCCTAATGGAAACTAAGGGATATTAAGGCCTCCTTTTAATAGAGTACCGGACCAAAGCATTAACACCTAGTGAATACATGAACTCCTCAAACTACGATCATCACCAAGAGTGGTCCCGATTATTGTCACTTCGGGGTTGCCGGATCATAACACATAGTAGGTGACTATAGACTTGCAAGATAGGATCAAGAAATCACATATATTATGAAAACATAATAGGTTCAGATCTAAAATCATGGCACTCGGGCCCTAGTGACAAGCATTAAGCATAGCAAAGTCATAGCAACATCAAATTCAGAACATAGTGGATACTAGGGATCAAACCCTAACAAAACTAACTCGATTACATGATAAATCTCATCCAACCCATCACCGTCCAGCAAGCATACAATGTAATTACTCACGCACGGCGGTGAGCATCATGAAATTGGTGATGGAGGATGGTTGATGATGACGATGGCGACGGATTCCCCTCTCCGAAGCCCCGAACGGACTCCAGATCAGCCCTCCCGAGAGAGTTTAGGGCTTGGCGGCGGCTCCATATCGTAAACCGCGATGAATCCTTCTCTCTGATTTTTTCTCCCCGAACACGAATATATGAAGTTGGAGTTGAGGTCGGTGGAGCTCCAGGGGGCCCACGAGGCAGGGGGCGCGCCCCCACCCTCGTGGCTAGGTTGTGGGGCCCCTCGCCTTGATTCTTTGCCAATATTTTTTATCATTTCCGAAAATAATCTCCGTAGAGTTTCAGGTCATTCCAAGAACTTTTGTTTCTGCACATAAATAACACCATGGCAATTCTGTGAAAACAGTGTCAGTCCGGGTTAGTTCCATTCAAATCATGCAAGTTAGAGTCCAAAACAAGGGCAAAAGTGTTTGGAAAAGTAGATACGATGGAGACATATCAACCATCTAGCTAATAACTATGGACCCAAAGGTGTGTGGTAAACTACTCACACATCATCGAAGAGGCTATGGTGTTGATGTAGAAGCCCTTTGTGATCGATTCCCCCTCCGGTGGAGCGCCGGAAAAGGCCCCAAGATGGGATCTCATGGGTACAGAAGGTTGCGATGGTGGAAATAGGGTTTTGTGGTGCTCTTGGATGTTTTCGGGGTATATGAGTATATATAGGCGAAAGAAGTAGGTCGGTGGAGCCACGAGGGGCCCACGAGGGTGGGGGCGTGCCTACCCCCTGGGTGCGCCCTCCTTCTCGTGGTCACCTCGTTGCTTACTTGACGTCCACTCCAAGTCTCCTGGATTGCATTTGTTCCAAAAATAACTCTCCCGAAGGTTTCATTCCGTTTGGATTCGGTTTGGTATTCCTTTTCTGCGAAACACTGAAATAGGCAAAAAAACAGCAATTTGCACTGGGCCTTTGGTTAGTAGGTTAGTCCCAAAAATAATATAAAAGTGCATAACAAAGCTCATTAAACATCCAAAACAGATAATATAATAGCATGGAACAATCAAAAATTATAGATACGTTGGAGACGTATCAAGCATCCACATGCGTAATTCTTGCTCGTCCTCGAGTAGGTAAATGATAAAAACAGAATTTTTGATGTGGAATGCTACCTAGCATAATTCTCAATGTAATTTTCTTTATTATGGCATGAATGTTCAGATCCGAAAGATTCAAGACAAAAATTTAATATTGACATAAAAATAATAATACTTCAAGTATACTAACAAAGCAATCATGTCTTCTCAAAATAACATGGCCAAAGAAAGTTATCCCTACAAAATCATATAGTCTGGCTATGCTCTATCTTCATCACACAAAGTATTTAATCATGCACAACCCCGACGACAAGCCAAGCAATTGTTTCATACTTTTGATGTTCTCAAACTTTTTCAATCTTCACGCAATATATGAGCGTGAGCCATGGACATAGCACTATGTGTGGAATAGAATGGTTGTGGAGAAGACAAAAAAGGAGAAGATAGTCTCACATCAACTAGGCATATCAATGGGATATGGAGATGCCCATCAATAGATATGAATTTGAGTGAGTAGGGATTGCCATGCAACGGATGCACTAGAGCTATAAGTGTATGAAAGCTCCACAAAAGAAACTAAGTGGGTGTGCATCCAACTCGCTTGCTCACGAAGACCTAAGGCATTTTGAGGAAGCCCATCATTGGAATATACAAGCCAAGTTCTATAATGTAAAATTCCCACTAGCATATGAAAGTGACAACATAGGAGACTCTCCATCATGAAGATCATAGTGCTACTTTGAAGCACAAGTGTGATAAAAGGATAGTAACATTGTCCCTTCTCTCTTTTTCTCTCGTTTCTCTTTTTTTTGGGCCTTTTCCTTTTTTATATGGACTCTTTTTTTCTCCCTTTTTCCTTTTCGTCCGGAGTCTCATCCCGACTTGTGGGGGAATCATAGTCTCCATCATCCTTTCCCCACTTGGGACAATGCTCTAATAATGATGATCATCACACTTTTATTTACTTACAACTCAAAAATTACAACTCGATACTAGAACAAAATATGACTCTATGCGAATGCCTCCAGCGGTGTACCGGGATGTGCAATGAATCAAGAGTAACATGTATGAAAGAATTATAAAGGTGGATTTGCCACAAATACGATGTCAACTACATGATCATGCAAAGCAATATGACAATGATGTAACGTGTCATAACAAACGAAACGGTGGTAAGTTGCATGGCAATATTGTTGGGGGACATAGTAATTTCAAAAAAAATCCTACGCACACGCAAGAACATGGTGATGCATAGCAACGAGAGGGGAGAGTATCGTCCACGTACCCTCGTACACCATAAGCGGAAGCGTTATGAGAACACGGTTGATGTAGTCGTACGTCTTCACAATCCGACCGATCCAAGTACCGAATGCACGGCACCTCCGAGTTCAGCACACGTTTAGCTCGATAACATCCCACAAACTCCGATCCAGCAGAGCTTCGCGGGAGAGTTCTGTCAGCACGACGGCGTGATGCCGGTGATGATGTTGCTACTGACGCAGGGTTTCGCCTAAGCACTGCTACGATATGATTGAGGTGGATTATGGCGGAGGGGGGCACCGCACACAGCTTGGAACAATCAACTTGTGTGTCTTTGGGTGCCCCCCCCGCCCCCGTATATAAAGGAGCAAGGGGGGAGGCCGGCCGGCCTTGGTGCGCCCCAAGGAGAGGAGGAATCCTCCTCCTAGTAGGAGTAGGATTCATCCTTTCCTAGTCCTACGAGGAAGGGGGAACGGGGAAGGAAAGAGAGGGAGAGGGAGAGGGAAAGAGGGGCCGCGCCCCCTCCCCTAGTCCAATTCGGACTCCTGATGGGAGGGGGCGCGCCACGTCCTGGGCTGCTGCCCTCTCTCTCCCCTCAGGCCCACTAAGGCCCAATACTCCCCCGGGGGGTTCCGGTAACCCCTCCGGCACTCCGGTTTTCTCCGAAACCATCCGGAACACTTCCGGTGTCCAAATATAGCTGTCCAATATATCAATCTTTACGTCTTGACCATTTCGAGACTCCTCATCATGTTCGTGATCACATCTGGGACTCCGAACTACCTTTGGTACATCAAAACACATAAACTCATAATACCGATCATCACCGAACTTTAAGCGTGCGGACCCTACGGGTTCAAGAACTATGTAGACATGACCGAGACTCGTCTCCAGTAAATAACAAATAGCGGAACCTGGATGCTCATATTGGTTCCTACATATTCTATGAAGATCTTTATCGGTCAAACCGCATAACAACATACGTTGTTCCCTTTGTCATCGGTATGTTACTTGCCCGAGATTCGATCATCGTATCCTCATACCTAGTTCAATTTCGTTACCGGCAAGTCTCTTTACTCATTCCGTAATACATCATCCCGCAAATAACTCATTAGTCACAATGCTTGCAAGGCTTATAGTGATGTGCATTACCGAGAGGGCCCAGAGATACCTCTCCGACAATCGGAGTGACAAATCCTAATCTTGATCTATGCCAACTCAACAAGCACCATCGGAGACACCTGTAGAGCACCCTTATAATCACCCAGTTATGTTGTGACGTTTGGTAGCACACAAAATGTTCCTCCGGTATTTGGGAGTTGCATAATCTCATAGTCATAGGAACATGTATAAGTCATGAAGAAAGCAATAGCAACAAACTAAACGATCATCGTGCTAAGCTAACGGATGGGTCAAGTCAATCACATCATTCTATAATGATGTGATCCCATTAATCAAATGACAACTCATGTATATGGTTAGGAAACATAACCATCACTGATTCAATGAGCTAGTTAAGTAGAGGCAAACTAGTGACACTCTGTTTATCTATGTATTCACACATGTACTAAGTTTCCGGTTAATACAATTCTAGCATGAATAATAAACATTTATCATGATATAAGGAAATATAAATAACAACTTTATTATTGCCTCTAGGGCATATTTCCTTCAGTGTCCCACTTGCACTAGAGTCAATAATCTAGATTACATAGTAATGATGCTAACACCCATGGAGTCTTAGTGCTGATCATGTTTTGCTCGTGAGAGAGGCTTAGTCAACGGGTCTGCAACATATAGATCTGTATGTATCTTGCAAATCTCTATGTCTCCCTCCTTGACTTGATCGCGGATGGAATTGAAGTGTCTCTTGATGTGCTTGGTTCTTTTGTGAAATCTAGATTCCTTTGCCAAGGCAATTGCACCAGTATTGTCACAAAAGATGTTCATTGGACCCGGTGCGCTAGGTATGACACCTAGATCGGATATGAACTCCTTTATCCAGACTCCTTCATTTGCTGCTTCCAAAGAAGCTATGTACTCCGCTTCACACGTAGATCCCGCCACGATGCTTTGCTTAGAACTGCACCAACTGACAGCTCCACCGTTCAATAAAAATACGTATCCGGTTTGTGACTTAGAGTCATCCGGATCAGTGTCAAAGCTTGCATCGACGTAACCATTTACAATGAGCTCTTTGTCACCTCCATAAACGAGAAACATATCCTTAGTCCTTTTCAGGTATTTCAGGATGTTCTTGACCGCTGTCCAGTGATCCACTCCTGGATTACTTTGGTACCTCCCTGCTAAACTAATAGCAAGGCACACATCAGGTCTGGTACACAGCATTGCATACATGATAGAGCCTATGGCTGAAGCATAGGGAACATCTTTCATTTTCTCTCTGTCTTCTGCAGTGGTCGGGCATTGAGTCTGACTCAACATCACACCTTATAACACAGGCAAGAACCCTTTCTTTGCTTGATCCATTTTGAACTTCTTCAAAACTGTATCAAGGTATGTGCTTTGTGAAAGTCCAATTAAGCGTCTTGATCTATCTCTATAGATCTTGATGCCCAATATATAAGCAGCTTCACCGAGGTCTTTCGTTGAAAAACTCTTGTTCAAGTATCCTTTTATGCTATCCAGAAATTCTATATCATTTCCAATCAGCAATATGTCATCCACATATAATATTAGAAATGCTACAGAGCTCCCATTCACTTTCTTGTAAATACAGGCTTCTCCAAAAGTCTGTCTAAAACCATATGCTTTGATCACACTATCAAAATGTTTATTCCAACTCTAAGATGCTTGCACCAGTCCATAGATGGATCGCTGGGGCTTGCACACTTTTATCACCCTTTGGATCGATAAAACCTTCAGGTTGCATCATATACAACTCTTCTTCCAGAAATCCATTCAGGAATGCAGTCTTTAAATCCATTTGCCAAATTTCATAATCATAAATTACGGCAATTGCTAAGATGATTTGGACGGACTTAAGCATTGCTACGGGTGAGAAGGTCTCATCGTAGTCAACTCCTTGAACTTTTCGAAAACCTTTCGTAACAAGTCGAGCTTTGTAGACAGTAATATTACCGTCAGCGTCAGTCTTCTTCTTGAAGATCCATTTATTCTCGATGGCTTGCCGATCATCGGGCAAGTCAACCAAAGTCCACACTTTGTTCTCATACATGGATCCCATCTCAGATTTCATGGCCTCAAGCCATTTTGCGGAATCTGGGCTTATCATCGCTTCCTCAAAGTTCGTAGGTTCGTCATGGTCAAGTAACATGACCTCCAGAATAGGATTACCATACCACTCTGGTGCGGACTTTACTCTGGTTGACCTACGAGGTTCAGTAGTAACTTGATCTGAAGTTACATGATCTTCATCATTAGCTTCCTCACTAATTGGTGTAGGAGTCATAGGAACAGATTTCTGTGATGAACTACTTTCCAATAAGTGAGTAGGTACAGTTACCTCATCAAGTTCTACTTTCCTCCCACTCACTTCTTTCGAGAGAAACTCCTTCTCTAGAAAGGATCCATTCTTAGCAACGAATGTCTTGCCTTCGGATTCGTGATAGAAGGTGTACCCAACAATATCCTTTGGGTATCCTATAAAGATACATTTCTCCGATTTGGGTTCGAGCTTATTAGGTTGACGCTTTTTCACATAAGCATCGCAGCCCCAAACTTTAAGAAATGACAACTTTGGTTTCTTGCCAAATCACAGTTCATAAGGCGTCGTCTCAACGGATTTAGATGGTGCCCTATTTAATGTGAATGCAGTTGTCTCTAAAGCATAACCCCAAAACGATAGCGGTAAATCGGTAAGAGACATCATAGATCGCACCATATCTAGTAAAGTACGATTACGACATTCGAACACACCATTACGCTGTGGTGTTCCGGGTGGCGTGAGTTGCGAAACTATTTCGTATTGTTTAAAATGAAGACCAAACTCATAACTCAAATATTCTCCTCCACGATCAGATCGTAAAAACTTTAATTTCTTGTTACGATAATTTTCCACTTCACTCTGAAATTCTTTGAACTTTTCAAATGTTTCAGTCTTATGTTTCATCAAGTAGATATACCCGTATCTGCTCAAATCATCTGTGAAGGTGAGAAAATAACGATACCCGCCGCGAGCCTCGACATTCATCGGACCACATACATCAGTATGTATGATTTCCAACAAATCTGTTGCTCGCTCCATAGTTCCGGAGAACGGCGTTTTAGTCATCTTGCCCATGAGGCATGGTTCGCAAGTACCAAGTGATTCATAATCAAGTCATGCCAAAAGTCCATCAGAATGGAGTTTCTTCATGCGCTTTACTCCAATATGACCTAAATGGCAGTGCCACAAATAAGTTGCACTATCATTATCAACTCTACATCTTTTAGCTTCAATATTATGAGTATGTGTATCACTACTATCGAGATTCATCAAAAATAGACCACTCTTCAAGGGTGCATGACCATAAATGATATTACTCATATAAATGGAACAACCATTATTCTCAGGTTTAAATGAATAACCGTCTCGCATCAAACAAGATCCAGATATAATGTTCATGCTCAACGCTGGCACCAAATAACAATTATTCAGGTCTTAAATTAACCCCGAAGGTAGATGTAGAGGTAGTGTGCCGACCGCGATCACATCGACTTTGGAACCATTTCCCACGCGCATCGTCACCTCATCCTTAGCCAATCTTCGCTTAATACGTAGCCCCTGTTTCGAGTTGCAAATATTAGCAATAGAACCAGTATCAAATACCCAGGTGCTACTGCAAGCATTAGTAAGGTACACATCAATAACATGCATATCACATATACCTTTGTTCACCTTGCCATCCTTCTTATCCGCCAAATACTTGGGACAATTCCGCCTCCAGTAACCAGTCCCTTTGCAGTAGAAGCACTCAATCTCAGGTTTAGGTCCAGACTTGGGCTTCTTCACTTGAGCAGCAACTTGCTTGTCATTCTTCTTGAAGTTCCCCTTCTTCCCTTTACCCTTTTTGTTGAAACTGGTGGTCTTGTTAACCATCAACACTTGATGCTCCTTCTTGATTTCTACCTCCGCAGCCTTTAGCATTGCGAAGAGCTCGGGAATCGTCTTATCCATCCCTTGAATATTATAGTTCATCACGAAGCTCTTGTAGCTTGGTGGCAATGATTGAAGAACTCTGTCAATGACACTGTCAACAGGAAGATTAACTCCTAGTTGAGTCAAGTGGTTGTGGTACCCAGACATTCTAAGTATATGTTCACTGACAGAACTATTCTCCTCCATCTTGCAGCTGTAGAACTTACAGGAGACTTCATATCACTCAATACGGGCGTTTGCTTGAAATATTAACTTCAACTCCTGGAACATCTCATATGCTCCAAGACGTTAAAAATGTCGTTGAAGTCCCGGTTCTAAGCTGTAAAGCATGGCACACCGAACTATCGAGTAGTCATCAGCTTTGCTCTGTCAGATGTTCATAACATCTGGCATTGCTCCTGCTGCGGGTTTGGCACCTAGCAGTGCTTCCAGGACGTAATTCTTCTATGCAGCAATGAGGATAATCCTCAAGTTAAGGACCCAGTCCGTGTAGTTGCTACCATCATCTTTCAACTTAGATTTATCTAGGAACGCATTAAAATTCAACGGAACAACAACACGGGCCGTTTATCTAGAACAACATAGACATGCAAAATACTATCAGGTACTAAGTTCATGATAAATTTAAGTTCAATTAATCATATTATTTAAGAACTCCCACTTAGATAGACATCCCTCTAATCATCTAAGTGATCACGTGATCCATATCAACTAAACCATGTCCGATCATCACGTGAGATGGAGTAGTTTTCAATGGTGAACATCACCATGTTGATCATATCTACTATTTGATTCACGCTCGACCTTTCGGTCTCAGTGTTCCGAAGCCATATCTGTATATGCTAGGCTTGTCAAGTTTAACCCGAGTATTCTGCATGTGCAAAACGGGCTTGCACCCGTTGTATGTGAACATAGATCTTATCACACCCGATCATCACGTGGTGTCTCGGCACGACGAACTATAGCAATGGTGCATACTCAGGGAGAACACTTGTACCTTGAAATTTAGTGAGAGATCATCTTATAATGCTACCATCGTACTAAGCAAAATAAGATGCATAAAGGATAAACATCACATGCAATCAATATAAGTGATATGATATGGCCATCACCATCTTGTGCCTTTGATCTCCATCTCCAACGCACCGTCATGATCACCATTGTCACCGACTTGACACCTTGATCTTTATCGAAGCATCGTTGTCGTCTCGCCAACTATTGCTTCTACGACTATAGCTACCGCTTAGTGATAAACTAAAGCAATTACATGGCGATTGCATTTCATACAATAAAGTGACAACCATATGGCTCCTGCCAGTTGCCGATAACTGTGTTACAAAACATGATCATCTCATAGAATAAAATTTAGCATCATGCCTTGACCATATCACATCACAACATGTCCTGCAAAAACAAGTTAGACGTCCTCTACTTTGTTGTTGCAAGTTTTACGTGGCTGCTACAGGCTGAGCAAGAACCGTTCTTACCTACGCATCAAAAAACACAACGCGGTATAGTGATTGCTTTTTGATCTTCAGAAAGAACCTTGTTCATTGAATCCGATTCAACTAAAGCTGGAGAAACAGACACCCACTAGCCACCAGTGTGCGAAGCACGTCGGTAGAACCGATCTTGCGTAAGCATATGCGTAATGTCGGTCTGGGCCGCTTCATCCAACAATGCCACTGAATCAAGAATCAACTAGTGACGGCAAGCAATATGTATATACCCACACCCACAACTCCATTGTGTTCTACTCGTGCATATAACATCTACGCATAAACCTGGCTCGGATGCCATTGTTGGGGAACATAGTAATTTCAAAAAATTCCTACGCACACGCAAGAACATGGTGATGCATAGCAACGAGATGGGAGAGTATCGTCCACGTACCCTCGTAGACCGTAAGCGGAAGCCTTATGAGAACGTGGTTGATGTAGTCGTACGTCTTCATGATCCGACCGATCCAAGTACCAAATGCACGGCACCTCCGAGTTCAGCACATGTTCAGCTCGATGACGTCCCACGAACTCCGATCCAGCAGAGCTTCGCAGGAGAGTTCAGTCAGCACGACGGCGTGATGACGGTGATGATGTTGCTACCGACGCAGGGCTTCGCCTAAGCACTGCTACGATATGATTGAAGTGGACTATGGTGGAGGGGGCACCACACACGGCTTGGAATAATCAACTTGTGTGTCTCTGGGTGCCCCCCGCCCCCGTATATAAAGGAGAAAGGGGGGAGGCCGGCCGACCTTGGTGCACCCCAAGGAGAGGAGGAATCCTCCTCCTAGTAGGAGTAGGATTCATCCTTTCCTAGTCCTACTAGGAAGGGGGAAGGGGGAAGGAAAGAGAGGGAGAGGGAAAGAGGGGCCGCGCCCCCTTTCCCTAGTCCAATTCGGACTCCTCATGGGAGGGGGCGCGCCACCTCCTGGGTTGCTGCCCTCTCTCTCCCCTCAGGCCCACGAAGGTCCAATATTTCCTCGGGGGTTCCGGTAACCCCTCTGGCACTCCGGTTTTCTCCGAAATCATTCGGAACACTTCCGGTGTCCAAATATAGCCGTCCAATATATTAATCTTTACGTCTGGACCATTTCGAGACTCCTCATCATGTTCGTGATCACATCTGGGACTCCGAACTACCTTTGGTACATCAAAACACATAAACTCATAATATCGATCGTCATCGAACTTTAAGCGTGCGGACCCTACGGGTTCAAGAACTATGTAGACATGACCGAGACTCGTCTTCGGTCAATAACTGATACGTCTCCAACATATCTATAATTTTTTATTGTTCCATGCTATATTATATTCTGTTTTGGACATTATTGGGCTTTATTATACACTTCTATATTATTTTTGGGACTAACCTATTAACCGGAGGCCCAACCCAGAATTGTTGTTTTTTGCCCATTTCAGAGTTTCGCATAAAAAGAATATCAAATGGAGTCCAAATGGAATGAAACCTTCGGGAACGTGATTTTCGGAACGAACGTGATCCAGAGGACTTGGACCCTATGTCAAGACATCAACCAGGAGGCCACGAGGTAGGGGGTGCGCCCTCCACCCTCGTGGGCCCCCTGTTGCTCCACTAACGTACTCCTTCCTCCTATATATACCTATGTACCCCCAAACTACCAGATATGGAGCCAAAACCCTAATTCCATCGTCGTAACTTTCTGTATCCATGAGATCCCATCTTGGGGCCTTTTCCGGAGCTCCGCCGGAGGGGGCATAGATCACTGAGGGCTTCTACATCAACACCATAGCCCCTCCGATGAAGTGTGAGTAGTTTACCTCAGACCTTCAGGTCCATAGTTATTAGCTAGATGGCTTCTTCTCTCTTTTTGGATCTCAATACAAAGTTCTCCCCTCTCTTGTGGAGAACTATTCAATGTAATCGTCTTTTGCGGTGTGTTTGTTGAGACCGATGAATTGTGGGTTTATGATCAAGTTTATCTATGAAAAATATTTGAATCTTCTCTGAATTCTTTTATGTATGATTGGTTATCTTTGCAAGTCTCTTCGAATTATCAGTTTGGTTTGGCCTACTAGATTGATCTTTCTTGCAATGGGAGAAGTGCTTAGCTTTGGGTTCAATCTTGTGGTGTCCTTTCCCAGTGACAGTAGGGGCAGCAAGGCACGTATTGTATTGTTGCCATGGAATATAACAAGATGGGGTTTATGTCATATTTCATGAGTTTATCCCTCTACATCATGTCATCTTGCTTAAAGCGTTACTCTGTTCTTATGAACTTAATACTCTAGATGCATGCTGGATAGTGGTCGATGTGTGGAGTAATAGTAGTAGATGCAGGCAGGAGTCGGTCTACTTGTCTCAGACATGATGCCTATGTACATGATCATACCTAGATATTCTCATAACTATGCTCAATTCTGTCAATTGCTCAACAGTAATTTGTTTACCCACCGTGAATATCTATGCTCTTGAGAGAAGCCACTAGCGAAACTTATGGCCCCCGGGTCTATCTTCCATCATATTAATCTTCCAATACTTAGTTATTTCCTTTGCCATTTATTTTACTTTGCGTCTTTATCATAAAAATACCAAAAATATTATCCTATCATATCTATCAGATCTCACTCTCGTAAGTGACCGTGTAGGGATTGACAACCCCTTATCGCATTGGTTGCAAGGATTTATTTGTTTGTGTAGGTGCAAGGGACTCGTGTGTGGCCTCCTACTGGATTGATACCTTGGTTCTCAAAAACTGAGGGAAATACTTATGCTACTTTTTTGCATCAACCTTTCCTCTTCAGGGGAAAACCAATGCAGTGCTCAAGAGGTAGCAAGAAGGATTTCTGGCACCGTTGCCGAGGAGGTCTACGCAAAAGTCAACACACCAAGTACCCATCACAAACCCTTATCTCCCGCATTACATTATTTGCCATTTGCCTCTCATTTGCCTCTCCCCTACTTCACCCTTGTCGTTTTATTCGCCCTCTCTTTTCTGCTCACCTATCTTCTGCCATGTCAGAATAAAAAAGGGTTGGGGGTTCTCTCCCGAGGTTTAGTACTTTGGACAATCCTTCTATTCTCGCTAAACTCATAAATAAAGATGCTATGGAAAGACCTACCGGAGTTATCAATGAGAATCTTAATAATTTTGATGAAGATGATTCCAGAATTTTTCGTTATTTAATTGATGAATCTTTGAAAGATGCTTGGTATAGGCTATTAAGGATCAGGGCTAGCTATGTGCCTCAATACCAAATTGAAATTTACTTAAAAAGCTTTTATGTTGCCCTACCTTCTTCTTTTAAGCATGTCTTAGATTCTATATTTGAAGAAGGTTTTCTTGCAGGGGATGCCGTAGACACTTATGAAAAGATGAAAACCATATTTGGGCACCCCATGAATGAGAAAGTTGAATATACATCTCTTTTGCTCTCTTACCAAAACGAATCTATCAAAGAAATGAAGGCTAGCTTAGATACAAATTTCTGTAATGTACTTAATCTTTCTTCTACCATTAATAGCCATGTGCTTGATCAAAATAGAAAGATTAATTTCATAGATATAAAGTTTGCTCTTTTCTTCCCTAAAACCAAAGATGGCAATACCTAGATCTATCCTTGCTTTTTATGCCTACCTAGGGGCGTTAAACGATAGTGCTTGTTGGGAGGCAACCCAATTTTATTTTCATTCCTTGCTTTTTGCTCCTGTTTATTAATATATAATTTATCCAGCCTCTGTTTTGATTGTGTTTTTTGTGTTTAATTAGTGTTAGTGCCAAGTAGAACCGTTCGGAAGACTTGGGGAAAGTCTTTTTAATCTTGCTGTAAAAAACAGAAACTTTAGCGCTCACGAGAATTGCTTCCATTTTTATTTGGAAATCTATATTTAGTTAATTATTTTTGAAGATGATTAATAGATAAATTCCTCACGTCCAACAATTTATTTTAGAATTCTTGGGTTCCAGATCTTGCGCTAGCTACAGATTACTACAGACTATTCTGTTTTTGACAGATTCTGTTTTTCATGTGTTGTTTGCTTATTTTGATGAATCTATGGTTAGTAAAATAGTTTATAAACCATAGGGAAGTTGTAATACAGTAGGTTTAACACCAACATAAAAAAATAATGAGTTCATTACAGTACCTTGAAGTGGTGTTTTGTTTTCTTTCGCTAACGGAGCTCACGAGATTTTCTACTTTAAGTTTTGTGTTGTGAAGTTTTCATGTTTTGGGTGAAAGATTTGATGGATTATGGAACAAGGAGTCGCAAGAGCCTAAGCTTGGGGATGCCCATGGCACCCCAAGATAATCTAAGGACACCTAAAAGCCAAAGCTTGGGGATGCCCCAGAAGGCATCCCCTCTTTCGTCTACTTCCATCGGTAACTTTCCTTGGAGCTATATTTTTATTCACCACATGATATGTGTTTTGCTTGGAGCATCTTGTATGATTTGAGTCTTTGATTTTTAGTTTACCACAATCATCCTTGCTGTACACACCTTTTTAGAGAGACACACATGATTCGGAGATTATTAGAATACTCTATGTGCTTCACTTATATCTTTTGAGTTATATAGTTTTTGCTCTAGTACTTCACTTATATCTTTTAGAGCACGGTGGTGGTTTTGTTTTATGGAAACTATTATTCTCTCATGCTTCACTTAGATTATTTTTAGAGTCATAAATAGCATGGTAATTTACTTAAATAATCCTAATATGCTAGGTATTAGAAAGTGCTAGTGATCGACTAGAGGGGGGGTGAATAGGCGATTTTTATGAAAGTCTTCAAAACATGGAAGTTTCGAAGACAAACGATAGAAACAAACCTATTACCATGCAGCGGAAGGTAGACTACACTAAGCAGGCCATAGTCAAGTATTCAATGAGATGAAAGCACAAAGACTAATAGCAGCTAGGCAGTATAGATCGGGATGGAAGATAGTACGAAGCCAAACAGAACAAGCAGTCACACAGTGAAGACAAATAGATAATGCAAACAGGCAATGACTTCACAAGGACCAATCTGCAAATAAAGAGATGGGAAAAATGGAACCAGTGACTCGTTGAAGACAATGATTTGTTGGACCAGTCCCAGTTTCTGTGACAACTGTACGTCTGGTTAGGGAGGCTGAGATTCAACTCAGAAGACCGCGTCTTCACCTTATTCCCCTTGAGCTAAGGACACCCAGTCCTCGCCCAATCACTCTGGTAAATCTTCAAGGTAGACTTCCAAACCTTCACAGACTTCGTTCACCGGCGATCCACAATGACTCTTGGATGCTCAGAACGCGACGCCTAACCGGCTGGAGGATTCACAGTCCTCAAGTGTAATAAGTCTTCAGATCACACACAGGAAGACTTCAGTGATGCCTAGAACTCTTTGGCTCTGGGTGTTTAGGGCTTTGTCCTCGCAAGGAATTCTCTCTCAAAGGCTTCAAGGTGGGTTGCTCTCAAACGACAAAAGCCGTACACTAACTCTGAGCAGCCAACCGTTTATGGTTGTAGGGGGTGGGCTATTTATAGCCACTAGGCAACCCGACCCGATTTGTCTGAAATGACCCTGGGTCACTAAGGAACTGACACATGTTCCAACGGTCAGATTTCAAACACACACGACAACTTTACTTGGGCTATAAGCAAAGCTGACTTATCCAGCTCTGGATAAGATTTGCTCTCATTGTCTTCGCTCGAAGACATAGGATTTTGGTTAAGCATCACTTCAGTCATTCTGACTGGTTCAGTTGGACCCCACTTAATAGTACGGTGGTTCCTATGACTCAACAAAGAAGAAAAAGAACGACGAAACAACTAAGTCTTCGCGCTCCATAGTCTTCACGCAATGTCTTCTCTTGTCATAGTCTTCAATGTGAATGTCTTCACATACCACCTTTGACTTCAATGTCTTCATACATTTTTAGGGGTCATCTCTGGTAGGAAAACCGAATCAATGAGGGACTTCTACCTGTGTTATCCTGCAATTCTCACAAACACATTAGTCCCTCAACCAGGTTTGTCGTCAATACTCCAAAACCAACTAGGGTTGGCACTAGATGCACTGACAATCTCCCTCTTTTTGGTGATTGATGACAAACTGGTTGAAGTTTTCAATGAGGAATAAAATATGTGAAATTGTAAAGGATAGGGTATTGTCTTCATAAGTGGCAAAGGCTCCTCCTGAAGATGTGCATATAAGTAATTTGCTTTTGGAATGCAAATGCACATGGCAGGTTGTACTTGTGGAGATCCTCTTCAACTTATGATGACAATTCATCATGCATGATTTGATATAACGAAGATAATGACATTCATAATGAAAAATGGACGCCTGCAAAATGACCTAAGTGCGGAAGTTATCATCACACATGCGGAATTTATCATCGCATCACATAATAGCAAATAAGTAGCAGACGACCATCGAATTTAAGCGTTACAAGTCAAAGAACAAAATGTATCAAAACGCGAGAGTTGTACGCACTTGGAAAAAGTAGCAAAAGGTAAAGCAACCACCCATATGGACCCGCTTGCAGACTATCAACTCATATGCTTCTCCCCTTTTGTCAATAAGGACCAAAAAGGTTTGAAGACATAGAGCGCCTACTCGTTCCCATGAGGTGCAGGCGAGGCAGCAGGGTCGTCGTTGTGGTCCGGTGGTGCAGAAGAACTTGGTGCAGTGTCAACACGCGCTGAAGTTGGAGGAGGTGAAGTTGCATCATCTTGGTCATCGATGACTCTGGCATTCACTGTCGCAGCTGAGGACGAATAGTCAGAGTCTTCAAGTGAGGGAGTCCGACGCAAGTGAGCATTCCTTGGAGGAGTTGAGTCAAACTTGAATCTTTCGATGAAGCCATCGTCCTACAGATCAGCTTCAGCACTAAGCAATGTCAAACTCTTCCAAGACCTCCGACAGGTTTCATGAGTAATAAAGGCATTCTTGGTGGCAAGATTGCGAATGCGATTGACATCCACCAAGAGGCTTTGCATCTGACGCTTAAGCCAGTTGTGATGCTTGTCCTATTTCTGGTGTAGCGCGATGGGAAGCTCTCGGTCATTGAGAACATGATATCGCTTCCGAGGCCTTTGGGCAATGGTGCTTCCAGTGGCGTCAGTTTGAGCGCGAGGGGCACGTGTGTTGCCAGCCAAGGGATAAACACGCGAGACTGCCTGAACTCCTTCAATGGGCTGGGTGAAGCTTTGGTGATCAGCATTGTGAAGATAAATGGGATCCTTAGCAGGCTCTGGGTAAATAGCTTCAACAGACAGATCAACCTCTGGCAAGAATACAAGATGATTGCGCGCAGACGGCTGATAGTTGAATGGCAGAGTGAAGCTTGATAAGACGCATTACCCATGGAGCATAGAACTTCAAACCAAAAATGTCGGAGCCAGATGCAGCCAACTGTCTGATGAAAAAGTCTTGAGCATTGAAGCTGATGCCATTGAAGATATAGAAAACCAAAGTCTTCATTGCTCCTTCAAGCTTTGCTGCAGATGAATGTCCTTTGACAGGCCATAGAGTTTTTCTGATGATATGATAAATGGTGCGAGGCAGATACTCTAGGTCTTCAACAAAGAATTCAGATGGGTAGTCAGCATCGTGAGGCAAAGGCTTCATCATGCTCAACATTTGGCTCATGTTGGGTTCTGGCTTCTGAAAAATGCTCTCCAAAGCATTCTGGTGTTGTTGACAACCTGGTTCATAGTATTCACCAGGAGTGGGAAGGCCTGTGAGCTCAATGATATCAAGAGCTTTGGCTTCATGATGGACATTGCCTGTCATCCACTCAAGGACCCAAGTCTTTGGATCCCTGTTGTAGCCTCGAATGTGAAGAGTTGCATAGAACTGTAACAGAAGCTCTTCATTCCAGTGTTCCTTGTCTGTGACAAATTTCAGGAGTCCAGCGTCTCTGAAGCAATCCAACGCTTCTTCTAGACAGGGCATGCCAGCTAGACCTTCAGTGTCAAGACGCATATGGGGAAAGATGCGCCCTTGATTGTATAAGACGCAGGAATAGTAGCTACGCTGCTGATAGCTCCAGAATCGATCCGATGAAATGCGAGGTTTGGTGTAAGGGTTCTTGGCGCTGTTGAAGAAGGTGTTATGTGCCATGAAGCCATTCACATTGAAGACCCTAGGTGAGGTTGCAGTGCCTGGGAATCTTGGAAGTCTTGGCTTGGGCTTCTGGACTTGAGGCTTGTGCTCAACATGATAGTCAAATTGTGGACCCGCAGCAGGTGGAGGAACCAGAATGGGCCATTGGACCATAACAGGCTGACCACGATCAAATGCCAGCTTAATTGTATGAGGTCTTGGAGGGGGTACAGGAGCATTGGCATTGTCGTTGACATGGGCTTCAGGGGCCACATTGGCTTCAGGTGTTTCAGTATTGGCTTCGGGCACTGTAGTGGCTTCAGGTGCATGCACTTTTGGCACCGCATGGGCTTCAGGTGCCACATTAGCTTCGGGCGCCACATTAGCTTCAGCCATGACAACGTCATTGGCTTCAGTGTTGATGTTGGTGGCCGCCTCAGAATTGTTAACCTCCACTTCAGGAGCTGGAGGGCCAGACACGTTCTCCTCGAGAACAACATCTTGGTCGGACGGGGTGTAGCAACTCTTTCTACTTCAACTCTTGGTTCTTCTTCTTCATCGGCTGATGCAGCCGGAATATCTTCAGCCTTTTTGGCTTCAGACTCAGAGACGTTTACAGTTGGAGTGACTTGGCGCCTTGATCCTTTGCGAAGCCTGCGGAATGCTGGCGATGCTTGTGGAGATGGAGTCAGCTGGGCCTCAAAGTCATCGTCATCTTGTGGTTGGGGAGCACTTGGGGTGTCTTGTTGTTGCGGGTGATCAGCCCTTGATGCATCCTGAGCAGTTGGCGTTAGAGAACGACCAATGCTGATGAGCTCGCTGTGCGTGAGCACATGCGATGATACCAAATTGCGCTCGATCTGAGGAAGGACTTCATCATCTTCAACATTGTCATGAGGACCAATGTCTTCAGCTGCGGTAGGGTCAACAGCTGGATTGTCTTCAGCTTCAGGAGCCTCTGTGGAAGCAGGCTCATGAACTATCAACTGGCACTCTTGATGTTCGGACGCAGGACGAGCCACAGAGATTGGCTCGACCTCAAGGGGCTATGTGGGAGCAGCCCGATCTCTCTTCTTGGTCTTCCATTTCTTGGTTGGGGGAGCATCATCAGTGGTGGCTTTGGTCTTGCATTTTCTGGCTTCGGCTTCAGCTGCCCTTATTTTCTTGAGTTCTGAAGCCACTATGGGGACCTTAGGCTTCGAGCCTGTCATACTGGCTGGGAAGACAATGCGAGGTTCTTCCTGCCTTGATGCTTCTGGTTCTGCCATAACTGGCTTCTTCTTATTATTGGCAGCCATTCTGGGGTCGATGCCTGGTCGCCCCAAAGCCTTGCGCTTTTTAGCTTGATTGTATCCTTGAACACATTTGGCAGCAAGATCCTTCATGCGCTCACGAGAACCTTTGGCTTCTTCGCGTTTCTTGTGGAATGCTACCTTGAGCTCATGCATCATGACCTTGAAGTTTCGAATGTCTTCAACATTGAGCTTGGCCATGTGCTTCTTGAACTGAGCCTTTTCATAATCGATCTTATGCTTCAGCTCAACAATTTTCTGAGCTAGAGCCAGCTCAGGAGCAATGGCTCCATGGAAGACGACGCTGAGGCCAATTGGAAGCTGAAGATCATCAAAGCTGACATTTGGGCTGTCGAACCACTCATCAATGAACTTGTTTAAGATTTCCACATCAAAGAGAGGAAGGTCATTGAATATTTACGCCTCTTGCTTGCTCTTGATCAACTGCTCAAGAGCGTCATCGCGAAGATCGTCATCACTGGACAGGTCAATGGCGTCATTTTCATTTCGCAAAACAGCAGCAGGGGTCAGTGCTTGACCAGTGGGTTGCATGGGCTTCTTCACTTTGGCGGGCTTGGAGATGCGTGAAAGATCTTCGGACTACACACTAGCTTCAGGAGGTGAAGTGGCCAGAGGTTTCGCCCGTGAAACCTTTGGTGCAGGGGAAGGCTTCGAAGCTTTAGGTTTCTTCAGCTTCTTTGGCTTCGGTGGTGTAGGCGCTTCGTCAGAATCAGCGTCGTCTGCAGGTTGATCCACGACTGCCCCTTGAACCTGTATGTGAGTGATGAGACCTTCTCAGTTAAAGAAGGGCCCAACAAGATTGGGTGCAGCTTCGCGTGAGCCATCGGCACGAGGAGCAGAGGGGCCTGGATTGAAGTCTAATCCCCGCGACTTCTTGTTTTCTTTGGCTGAGTTCTTGGCAAACTGGAAGTTGCGCTTGAACAGATTGTCGTCACGACACCATAGTAATGAAGATGGGTCTGCATCTGCAGGCTGTGGTCCACGGACCATGCAATGATAGAAGCCTTGTTCAATGGCTTCAGCTCTGGACCTGGGTTGAAGATTTCTGTACAATATGTCTCCCCAGGGTCGCTTGACGGCATTCTTCTCAGCATATTCCTGGGTCACGAACCTGTACTTGTACCATTGTTCTACCCAATATCTTCGAATCCATTGGATTCGGGTTTTCCGCTAATTGTAGTCCTCCTCTGGATCTGTCTTGTACAGCTCATAGAGGTCAGGAGGCAAATCTCTTGAGGTGTTTCCACGGTGCTGTCTGCCACCCTTCCTTGCATCTTTCTCTGTTGCCATGAAGTTTAGACTGAAAGGCTTCAACACTGTCAAAGTCTTCCGTCTACTGGTCAGACAAGAACTAGCTTCAGGAGAATTTATATGATGCTGTAAGAACTCTGCAAATGAATATAGACTATGAGAACCAAGGGATTCTCCCACGGACATGTACCTGTGACAGCATTAAAGGTGCGAGGGAAGGGGAATAGGTCATATGCATTCTCAGAAGATTTTGAAGATGAATCAGTTTAGAAGACATTGACCTCATAGTGCGAAGACATTCACTCATATGTAGAGAGTTGGTTCCAGATTTGTACGAATCCACGAATAAGTACAAATGAGGAATCTAACTACTATGTGAAGCATAAGTGAACATACTAGGCATGCTATGAGATGCAGAATGAGATAGATCCAACTTGTGGGAATAGAAAACACTTGTGGTTGAAAAGGATGAATCTATCCGATCAAAAAGACTGTAAAAAGGAGGTTTTATTTACCACACGAGGAACTGCTAGACGGAGTGGGAGAGGAGGCAGAGCAGTTGATCTTCCGTGCCCTAACTTGGCGACGGAGGACACCTACAGTGACGGCGGAGAAGACAATGTCCGCGGCTGGCGTGAGGACGGTGTCGGTGAGGTCGCGGCAGCTAAGCGCTTCGTCGCCGGCGTCGTCGAGTGCTAGCGGTGGCGCTAGGGTTTGTGCAGAGTGGAAGAAGAGATAATGACTGGGGTGAGGCATGTATTTATAGAGACAGGGATGGCACATCGTTATTACGCAGGTGCCCCTGGCGGTTCACATCTGAAGGACACGTGGTGATCATGCAACACATTGGAGGTTGTTCCATGTTCCCACGCACTCCTGGATTGTCGGGTGGTCGTTCCCACTTCTCCGGGTTTCAGGCAAAAAGGAGTGAGCATTGAATACAGATTAATGTTTGTCTCTGTGTCTTCTGCTGACAAGGACGCAGAGAAGATGTTTTGACAGTTTCAATAGAATGCATATGATTTGGATAGATAGACTTAAGATGGAAGCATAGAAAGGTTAGGGTCCGAACACATTCACTTAGTTCAAAAGATTCAACATGAAGACATAGCTATAAGTGAATGATGTAGAGGACAGAAACTAAATCAGTATATTGAAGATAAACATGAGGCCATGTTAACATTGAAGACAAACAAAATGCGACGACTTTGCAAATGTAACGCCATGAGAAAAACACTTCTAAGGGAAGAATTTGGTGGTGGCGTTACCCACCGTATAGGAAGTATTGGACCCATACACGACGCACAATTATCGTGGCGCTCCGAATTCAAATTCCATGTTAATGTATTCACACTCACAATGTAAGTATTCATTGATTGAAGACATACTTTACTTCATGTGTTGCACATCTAAGTCATCAACATGCATAAGTGTTAGGATGTGTGCCTGATCACAGGACATTTGAGGATTCCAAGATATTTAGCTCACACCGTAACTTGCAAAACCTTTTCTCATCCAAGGGCTTTGTGAAGATATCTGCCAGTTGCTCTTCAGTGTTGACGTGTATGATATCAATATATTCCTTCATGACATGATCTCTGAGAAAGTGATGACGAATTTCAATGTGCTTTGTCTTCGAGTGCTGAACTGGGTTGTTAGCAATCTTGATGGCGCTTTCATTGTCGCAGTAGAGTGGCACTTGCTTCAGATGAATGCCATAGTCTTTGAGTGTTTGCTTCATCCATAGAAGCTGAGCGCAGCAAGATCCAGCAGCAATGTATTCAGATTCAGCAGTGGAGAGAGATACACAGTTCTGCTTCTTTGAAGACCAATATACAAGTGATCGTCCCAGAAAGTGACATGTGCCTGATGTAGACTTGCGATCGACCTTGTCACCAGCATAATCAGCATCCGAGAATCCAACTAGATCAAACTCTGAGCCCTTTGGATACCATAATCCTAGTGTTGGGGTGTGAGCCAAATATCGAAGAATTCGCTTCACAGCTAAGTGATGCGATTCCTTTGGTGCCGCTTGGAATCGGGCACACATGCAAACACTAAGCATGATATCTGGCCTAGATGCACATAAATAAAGCAAAGAACCAATCATGGAGCGGTATACCTTTTGATCGAACTCTTTACCATTGTCGTCGGGACCCAGATGGTGTTTAGCTGGCATTGGCGTCGTGTAACCTTTGCAGTCTTGCATTCCAAACTTCTTCAGGCAATCTTTGAGGTATTTCTCTTGAGATATGAAGATGTCGTTGCGTTGCTGTCGTATTTGAAGACCAAGGAAGAACTTCAGCTCACCCATCATGGACATCTGATATTGCTCTTGCATCATATATCCAAACTCATCACTGTATTTCTGGTTGGTGCAGCCGAAGATAATGTCATCCACATATATTTGGCACACAAACAGTTCACCATCATATGTCTTCGTGAAGAGTGTGGGATCCAAGAACCAGGTTTGAAGCCTTTGCTCTTCAGGAAGTCCTTGAGTGTGTCATACCAAGCACGAGGGGCTTGTTTGAGGCCATACAGTGCCTTGTTGAGCTTATAAACCATGTCAGGATGTTTTGGATCTTCAAAGCCAGGCGGTTGTGCAACATACACTTCTTCTTCAATCTTGCCATTGAGAAAGCGCTCTTCACATCCATTTGATACAGAAGAATGTTATGATGATTTGCATAGGCCAGCAGTATGCGTATAGCTTCAAGGCTAGCCACAGGAGCAAATGTTTCATCGAAGTCAATTCCTTCAACTTGAGTGTATCCTTGAGCAATGAGACGAGCTTTGTTTCTGACAACTTGACCATGCTCATCTTGCTTGTTGCGATATATCCATTTAGTGCCTATGATATTGTGCTTACGAGGATCAGGACGCTTGACCAGTTCCCATACATTATTCAGCTCAAATTGTTGAAGCTCTTCTTGCATAGCTTGAATCCATTCAGGTTCCATGAAGGCTTCATCAACTTTCTTGGGTTCAGATATTGAGACGAATGCGAAGTGTCCACAAAAATTTGCTAGTTGTGTTGCCCTTGAACGAGTGAGTGGACCAGGTGCATTGATGCTGTCAATTATTCTCTCAATCTGTACTTCATTTGCAACACGAGGATGAACAGGACGAAGATTTTGCTCTTGCTGATCATTGTCATCGTTAGAAGGATTGTCTTCAGGCTGAGCATTGTCTTCAGGTTGATCAGGTGCAGAGATGATGAGTTCCTCTTCAGGATGAGCTTCAGATGGTATGATTTCTCCAGTTCCCATAAGCTTGATGGTTTCACTGGATGGAACTTCATCTAGAAAATTTGGCAGGTGCTCTCTTTGCGAGCCGTTAGTCTCATCGAACCGAACATCCAGAGTTTCAACCACTTTATAGTGAAAGAGGTTGAATACTCTGTAGGAGTGCGAATCCTTTCCGTATCCAAGCATAAAACCTTCATGTGCTTTCGGTGCAAATTTTGAAGTGTGATGTGGATCCTTGATCCAGTACTTGGCACCAAATACTCTGAAGTAACTGACGTTTGGCTTCTTACCAGTGACGAGCTCATAGGATGTTTTGTTCAGAAGCTTGTGAAGATAAACACGGTTGATAATATGGCATGCAGCATCAATGGCTTCAGGCCAGAACTTTCTTGGAGTCTTGTATTCATCGAGCATCGTCCTGGCCATCTCAATAAGTGTTCTTTTCTTGCGTTCCACGACGCCATTCTGCTATGGCGTGTACGGAGCAGAGAACTCATGAGTGATGCCCAAAGTGTCGAGATAAGTGTCGAGGCTAGTATTCTTGAATTCAGTGCCATTGTCACTTCTGATGTGCTTGATCCTGATGCCATAGTTGTTCATGGCTCGATTGGTGAAGCGTCTGAAGACATCCTGCACTTCAGTCTTCTAGAGGATTATATGCACCCATGTATATCTTGAATAATCATCAACAATAATGAAGCCATAGAGACAAGCAGTAGTAGTAAGAGTTGAGTAGCGAGTGGGACCGAAGAGGTCCATGTGTAGCAGTTCGAAGGGTTGAGTCATTGTCATGATTGTTTTCGAGGGATGCTTGGCCCTCGTCATCTTTCCAGCTTCATAGGCACCGCATAGGTGATCCTTCTTGAACTTGACGCCCTCGATGCCTATGACATGCTTCTTCTTTGCAAGAGTGTGCAAGTTCCTCATGCCAGCATGCCCTAGCCTCCGATGCCAGAGCCAGCATTCTAAAGCTTTTGCTAGAAGACATACGGCAAGCTGTGGTCCTGCTGAGAAATCTACCACGTACAAATCATCTTTCCGATACCCTTCAAAGACTAGAGACTTGTCAGATTCCATTAGAACAAGGCAACGATATTTTCCAAATATCACAATCATGTTTAAATCGCAAAGCATTGAGACAGACATTAAGTTGAAACCAAGGGATTCAACAAGCATCACTTTATCCATGTGTTGATCCCTTGAGATTGCAACTCTACCTAGACCCAATACCTTGCTTTTACCAGTATCAGCAAATGTGATGTGACTCTTGTCAGATGGACGTAAAGTTGAGTCCATGAGAAGACTTCACTTGCCAGTCATGTGATTAGTACACCCACTATCAATAATCCATTCTGAAGCAGCTGGTGTCATACCCTAAAGTGGAGTTAGGGGGATAGGCTTCACGAAGAGAATTGTGAAGCATAAACATTTGACGAGCAAATGGATTATGAAAGCTTAGGTCGAGGTTAGGACTGATAGGGCAAGTAGCAAGCGACTCAGGAACAAAATACATAATAAGACCATTTGGGCATTTGATCTTGCGCCCTACAAGATGTTTAAGGTCCCCAGCAATAGCTTCAGACGAATTTGATTTTCGGCCGGAGACCCTTCCCTGCAAAAGAGAGTTAAGCTTTCTTAGCCACCCACATCTTCAAGGGTGGCTTCGAAGCAATGAGTCTAAGTGCAGCATCTGAGAACTTTGGCTTTAAAGCTCTAGCAAATAGTCTTGCAGGAGGGCAATAGTACTCATAAGACTAAGCAGAGTAGTTCTTGGTCTTATGAACATGGCAGTTTGATGAAACGCGCTCATATTCATAGGCCTGAGTATGGTTTCCCTGCAAAATATTTGCGTTAGTGTCCTCTGTTTATATGAAGCCTTTGGACCATATGAAGCCTGTGGTCTGGGGTTTGTCTTCTTCACTTGTGGTGTCATGATGACATTCATAGGAAGATTCTCCAGACACCTTTTCGGCACCCAGAATTTCTTCATAGGTGGCCCATTCCTGCAGTTAGTACCAATATACCTGGAAAACACTTCACCATTCTGATTATTAAACAGTTTATAGTTTGCATCAAAGAATTCATCAATAACAATGGGGTTAGCACAAGTGAAGCCAGATAGGGTGGATGGATCCACTGAAGGTTCCTTTGCAGCAACCCATGTGGTTTTGGGGTACTGCTCAGGTTTCCAGTAAGAGCCATCAACCTTCATTTTCCTTTCGAACCCAACACCCTCTTTCCTAGGGTTTCGGTTCAGGATCTGCCTTTTGAGGACATCACATAGTGTCTGATGTCCTTTGAGACTTTTGTACATCCCTGTTTCAAGCAATGTCTTCAACCTAGCATTTTCATCAGCAATAGCAGTGGCATCCTCAGCAAAGGGGTTAGTTACCACATCAACAGTTGAAGATATTGCAACAGTAGCAGCAGTAGAACATCCAGCAACAGAAGTAGCGTTGTCACTCTCAATGCATTTAAGACATGGTGGTTCAAATCCTTCCTGAGCGGAACTGATCTGTTTGGCGCGAAGTGACTCGTTTTCCTTTTGAAGATCTTCATGAGCCGCTCTCAATTTCTCAAGATCTTGCTTCCTTTGAAGATAATCGTAGGAAAGCTTTTCATGAGTTGTTGAGAGCGTTTCATGATGACTTTCAAGTTCCTCATACTTAACATGAAGATTTTTTATGTCTTCAATTAAGGACTGAGATCGAGTCATTTCAGCATCTAGTAGGTCATCGCTTTTGTCTAACAGTTTTTGAATATGTTCCATAGCTTTCTGTTGTTCAGTTGCAATTTTAGCAAGTGTTTTGTAGCTGGGTTTGGAACCATAATCAGAGTCATCTTCACTGGATGTTTAATAGTGAGTAGTGCGTGAGTTTACCTTGGCACCGCGTGCCATGAAGCAGTAGGTGGGAGCAGAGTCGTCCTGGTCATTAGCATCGGCGTCGGTGATGGAGTCATTGTCTTCAATGTTGAAGATGGAATTGGCAACGTAGGCTGTAGCCAGACTTGCAATGCCAGAATCGGACTCCTCCTCAGACTCCAGCTCCGCCTCCTCAGAAGTAGACTCCTCCTCTGAATCCATTTCCTTGCCAACAAACGCACGAGCCTTGCCAGATGAGATCTTCTTGTGTGATTAAGACTTTGATGAAGACTTGGAAGAAGACTTTGAGTATTTCTTCTTCGTCTTGTCGTCAGAATCATATTCCTTGCTCTTCTTCTTCTTCTTATTCTTCTTCTTCTTTTTCTCATTTTCCCACTGCGGACACTCAGAGATGTAGTGGCCAGGTTTCTTGCACTTGTGGCATGTTCTCTTCTTGTAGTCATGAGCAGAAGCTTCATCATTCCTTGAGCTAGATCGTGAGGACTTTCTGAAGCCTTTCTTCTTGGTGAATTTCTGGAACTTCTTCACAAGCATAGCAAGCTCCTTTCCAATGTCTTCAGGATCATCAGAACTGCCATCAGATTCTTCTTCAGATGAGGAAATAGCTATTGCATTCAAAGCACGAGTTCGCCCATAGTTGGGACCATAGATGTCTCTTTTCTCAGAAAGCTGAAACTCATGTGTGTTGAGCCTTTCCAGTATGTCAGACGGATCGAGTGTCTTGAAGTCAGGGCGTTCATGAATCATCAGGGATAGGGTGTCAAACGAGCTGTCAAGTGATCTCAGGAGTGTCTTGACGACTTCTGCTTGGTGATCTCAGTAGCGCCGAGGGCTTGAAGCTCATTTATGATGTCAGTGAGTCGATCAAACATAAGCTGAACATTCTCATTGTCGTTTCTCTTGAAGCGGTTGAAGAGGTTGCGAAGGACACTGATTCTTTGATCTCTCTGGGTTGATACGCCTTCGTTAACCTTGGAAAGCCAGTCCCAGACTAGCTTAGATGTTTCCAGAGCACTCACATGGCCATACTGCCCTTTGGTCAGATGACCACAGATGATGTTCTTGGCAGTGGAGTCCAGTTGAACGAACTTCTTGACATCAGCAGCGGTGACACCTTCACCAGCCTTGGGGACGCCATTCTTGACAACATACCAGAGGTCGACATCAATGGCTTCAAGATGCATGCGCATCTTATTCTTCCAGTAGGGATATTCAGTTCCGTCGAAGACTGGGCACGCAGCGGAGACTTTGATTATCCCTGCAGTCGACATAGCTAAAACTCCAGGTGGTTAAACCGAATCACACAGAACAAGGGAGTACCTTGCTCTGATACCAATTGAAAGTTCTAGTGATCGACTAGAGGGGGGTGAATAGGCGATTTTTATGGAAGTCTTCAAAACATGGAAGTTTCGAAGACAAACGATAGAAACAAACCTATTACCATGCAGCGGATGGTAGACTACACTAAGCAAGCCATAGTCAAGTATTCAATGAGATGAAAGCACAAAGACTAATAGCAGCTAGGCAGTATAGATCAGGATGGAAGATAGTACGAAGCCAAACAGAACAAGCAGTCACATAGTGAAGACAAATAGATAGTGCAAACAGGCAATGACTTCACAAGGACCAATCTGCAAATAAAGAGATGGGAAGAATGGAACCAGTGACTCGTTGAAGACAATGATTTGGTGGACCAGTTCCAGTTGTTGTGACAACTGTACATCTGGTTAGGGAGGCTGAGATTCAACTCAGAAGACCGCGTCTTCACCTTATTCCCCTTGAGCTAAGGACACCCAGTCCTCGCCCAATCACTCTAGTAAGTCTTCAAGGTAGACTTCCAAACCTTCACAGACTTTGTTCACCGGCGATCGACAATGACTCTTGGATGCTCACAACGCGACGCCTAACCTGCTGGAGGATTCACAGTCCTCAAGTGTAATAAGTCTTCATATCACACGGATAGGAAGACTTCAGTGATGCCTAACACTCTTTGGCTCTGGGTGTTTAGGGCTTTGTCCTCGCAAGGAATTCTCTCTCAAAGACTTCGAGGTGGGTTGCTCTCAAACGACAAAAGCCGTACACTAACTCTGAGCAGCCAACCGTTTATGGTTGTAGGGGGTGGGCTATTTATAGCCACTAGGCAACCCGACCTGATTTGTCCGAAATGACCCTAGGTCACTAAGGAACTGACACGTGTTCCAACGGTCAGATTTCAAACACACACTACAACTTTACTTGGGCTACAAGCAAAGCTGACTTATCCAGCTCTGGATAAGATTTGCTCTCATTGTCTTCGCTCGAAGACATAGGATTTTGGTTAAGCATCACTTCAGTCATTCTGACTGGTTCACTTGGACCCCACTTAACAGTACGGTGGTTCCTATGACTCAACAAAGAAGAAAAAGAACGACGAAACAACTAAGTCTTCGCGCTCCATAGTCTTCATGCGATGTCTTCTCTTGTCATAGTCTTCAATGTGAATGTCTTCACGTACCACCTTTGACTTCAATGTCTTCATACATTTCTAGGGGTCATCTCTGGTAGGAAAACCGAATCGATGAGGGACTTCTACCTGTGTTATCCTGCAATTCTCACAAACACATTAGTCCCTCAACCAGGTTTGTCGTCAATACTCCAAAACCAACTAGGGGTGACACTAGATGCACTTACAGTATTCAAGACTAGTAAAAACTTTCTTATGAGTGTGTTGAATACTAAGAGAAGTTTGATGCTTGATGATTGTTTTGAGACATGGAGGTAGTGATATCAAAGTTGTGCTAGTTGAGTAGTTGTGAATTTTAAAAATACTTGGGTTGAAGTTTGCAAGTCCCGTAGAATGCACGTATGGTAAACATTATGTAACAAATTTGAAACATGAGGTGTTCTTTGATTGTCCTCCTTATGAGTGGCGGTCGGGGACGAGCGATGGTCTTTCCCTACCAATCTATCCCCCTAAGAGCATGCACGTAGTGCTTGGTTTTTGATGACTTGTAGATTTTTGCAATAAGTATGTGAGTTCTTTATGACTAATGTTGAGTCCGTGGATTATACACACTCTCACCTTTCCATCATTGCTAGCCTCTTCGGTACCGTGCATCGCCCTTTCTCACATTGAGAGTTGGTGCAAACTCCGCCGGTGCATCCAAAACCCGTGATATGATATGCTCTTTAACACATAAACCTCCTTATATCTTCCTCAAAATAGCCACCATACCTACCAATTATGGCATTCCCATAGCCATTCCGAGATATATTGCCATGCAACTTTACACCGTTCCGTTTATCATGACATGTTCATCATTGTCATATTGCTTTGCATGATCATGTAGTTGACATAGTATTTGTGGAAAAGCCACCATTCATAATCCTTTCATACATGTCACTCTTGGTTCATTGCATATCCCAGTACACCGCCGGAGGCATTCATATAGAGTCATACTTTGTTCTAGTATCGAGTTGTAATCATTGAGTTGTAAATAAATAGAAGTGTGATGATCATCATTTTCTAGAGCATTGTACCAAGTGAGGAATAAAAAAAGAGAAAGGCCATAAAAAAGAGAAGGCCCCCCAAAAAAGAGAAAAATAGAGAAGGGGCAATGTTACTATCCTTTTTAGCACACTTTTGCTTCAAAGTAGCACCATAATCTTCATGATAGAGAGTCGTTTGTTTTGTCACTTTCATATACTAGTGGGAACTTTTAATTATAGAACTTGGCTTGTATATTCCAACAATGGGGTTCCTCAAATGCCCTAGGTCTTCGTGAGCAAGCAAGTTAGATGCACACCCACTTAGTTTCTTTTGTTGAGCTTTCATATATTTATAGCCCTAGTGCATCCGTTGCATGGCAATCCCTACTCCTTGCATTAACATCAATTGATGGGCATCTCCATAGCTCATTGATTAGCCTTGTTGATGTGAGACTTTCTCCCTTTTTTGTCTTCTCCACATAACCCCCATCATTATATTCTATTCCACCCATAGTGCTATATCCATGGCTCACGCTCATGTATTGCGTGAAGGTTGAAAAAGTTTGAGATTACTAAAGTATGAAACTATTGCTTGGCTTGTCATCGGGGTTGTGCATGATGAGAGCATTCTTGTGTGACGAAAATGGAGCATACTAAACTATATGATTTTGTAGGGTTGAACTTTCTTTGGCCATGTTATTTTGAGAGGACATAATTGCTTAGTTAGTATGCTTGAAGTATTATTATTTTTATGTCAATATTAAACTTTTATCTTGAATCTTTCGGATCTGAATATTCATACCACAATTAAGAAGAATTACATTGAAATTATGCCAAGTATCATCCCACATCAAAAATTATGTTTTTATCATTTACCTACTCGAGGACGAGCAGGAATTAAGTTTGGGGATGCTTGATACGTCTCCAACATATCTATAATTCTTGATTGTTCCATGCTATATTATATTCTATTTTGGACATTATTGGGCTTTATTATACACTTTTACATTATTTTTGGGACTAACCTATTAAACGGAGGCCCAGCCCAGAATTGCTGTTTATTACCTATTTCAGAGTTTCGTAGAAAAAGAATATCAAACGGAGTCCAAACGGAATGAAACCTTCGGGAACGTGATTTTCGGAACGAACGTGATCCAGAGGACTTGGACCCTACGTTAAGACATCAACCAGGAGGCCACAAGGTAAGGGGGCGCGCCTACCCCCCTAGGCGCACCCTCCACCCTCGTAGGCCCCTTGTTGCTCCACCGATGTACTCCTTCCTCCTATATATACCTACGTACCCCCAAACTACCAGATACGGAGCCAAAACCCTAATTCCACCACCGTAACTTTCTGTATCCATGAGATCCCATCGTGGGGCCTTTTCCGGAGCTCCGCCGGAGGGGGCATCGATCACGGAGGGCTTATACATCAACACCATAGCCCCTCCGATGAAGTGTGAGTAGTTTACCTCAGACCTTCAGGTCCATAGTTATTAGCTAGATGGCTTCTTCTCTCTTTTTGGATCTCAATACAAAGTTCTCCCCCTCTCTTGTGGAGATCTATTCGATGTAATATTCTTTTGCGGTGTGTTTGTTGAGACTGATGCATTGTGGGTTTATGATCAAGTTTATTTATGAACAATATTTGAATCTTCTCTGAATTCTTTTATGTATGATTGGTTATCTTTGTAAGTCTCTTCGAATGATCAGTTTGGTTTGGCCTACTAGATTGATCTTTCTTGCAATGGGTGAAGTGCTTAGCTTTGGGTTCAATCTTGCGGTGTCCTTTCCCAATGACAGTAGGGGCAACAAGGCACGTATTGTATTGTTGCCATAGAGGATAACAAGATGGGGTTTATATCATATTGCGTGAGTTTATCCCTCTACATCATGTCATCTTGCTTAAAGCGTTACTTTGTTTTTATGAACTTAATACTCTAGATGCATGCTGGATAGCGGTCGATGTGTGGAGTAATACTAGTAGATGTAGGCAGGAGTCGGTCTACTTGTCTCGGACGTGATGCCTATATACTGATCATACCTAGATATTCTCATAACTATGCTCAATTCTGTCAATTTCTCAACAGTACTTTGTTTACCCACCGTGAATATTTATGCTCTTGAGAGAAGCCACTAGTGAAACCTATGGCCCCCGGGTCTATCTTCCATCATATTACTCTTCCAATACTTAGTTATTTCCTTTGCCATTTATTTTACTTTGCATATTTATCATAAAAATACCAAAAATATTATCTTATCATATCTATCATATCTCACTCTCGTAAGTGACCATGTAGGGATTGACAACCCCTTATCGCATTGGTTGCAAGGATTTATTTGTTTGTGTAGGTGCGAGGGACTCGTGTGTGGCCTCCTACTGGATTGATACCCTGGTTCTCAAAAACTGAGGGAAATACTTACGCTACTTTGCTGCATCACCCTGTCCTCTTCAAGGGAAAACCAACGCAGTGCTCAAGAGGTAGCAATAACTAATAGCGGAACCTGGATGCTCATATTTGTTCCTACATATTCTATGAAGATCTTTATCGGTCAAACCGCATAACAACATACGTTGTTCCCTTTGTCATCGGCATGTTACTTACCCGAGATTCGATCGTCGGTATCCTCATTCCTAGTTCAATCTCGTTACCGGCAAGTCTCTTTACTCGTTCCGTAATATATCATCCCGCAACTAACTCATTAGTCATAATGCTTGCAAGGCTTATAGTGATTACATTACCGAGAGGGCCCAGAGATACCTCTCCGACAATCGGAGTGACAAATCCTAATCTCGATCTATGCCAACTCAACAAGCACCATCGGAAACGCCTGTAGAGAACCTTTATAATCACCTAGTTACGTTGTGACGTTTGGTAGCACACAAAGTGTTCCTCCGGTATTTGGGAGTTGCATAATCTCATAGTCATAGGAACATGTATAAGTCATGAAGAAAGCAATAGCAACAAACTAAACGATCATCGTGCTATGCTAATGGATGGGTCAAGTCAATCACATCATTCTCTAATGACGTGATCTCGTTAATCAAATGACAACTCATGTCTATAGTTAGGAAACATAACCATCATTGATTCAACAAGCTAGTTAAGTAGAGCCAAACTAGTGAAACTCTGTTTGTCTATGTATTCACACATGTACTAAGTTTCCGGTTAATACAATTCTAGCATGAATAATAAACATTTATCATGATATAAGGAAATATAAATAACAACTTTATTATTGCCTCTAGGGCATATTTCCTTCAAATATATCTCGGAATGGCTATGGAAATGCCATAATAGGTAGGTATGGTGGCTGTTTTGAGGAAGGTATATGGTGGGTGTATGATACCGGCGAAAGGTGCGCGGTATTAGAGAGGCTAGCAATGGTGAAAGGGTGAGAGTGCGTATAATCCATGGACTCAACATTAGTCATAAAGAACTCACATACTTATTGCAAAAATCTATTAGTTATCGAAACGAAGTACTACGCGCATGCTCCTAGGGGGATAGATTGGTAGGAAAAGACCATCGTTCGTCCCCGACCGCCACTCATAAGGAAGACAATCAATAAATAAATCATGCTCCGAATTCATCACATAACGGTTCACCATACGTGCATACTACGGGAATCACAAACGTTAGAACAAGTATTTCTCAAATTCACAACTACTCAACTAGCATGACTCTAATATCACCATCTTCATACGTCAAAACAATCATAAAGAATCAAACTTCTCATAGCATTTGATGCACTTTATATGATAGTTTTTATTATACCCAACTTGGATGTTCATCACATTAGAACTAATTTTATAGCCAAAGAAAATTACCATGCTGTTCTATAAGACTCTCAAAATAATATAAGTGAAGCATGAGAGATCAATAATTTCTATAAATTAAAACCACCATCGCGCTCTTAAAAAGATATAAGTGAAACACTAGAGCAAAATTATCTAGCTCAAAAGATATAAGTGAAGCACATAGAGTATTCTAATAAATTCCAATTCATGTGTGTGTCTCCAAAAGGTGTGTACAGTAAGGATGATTGTGGTAAACTAATAAGCAAAGACTCAAATCATACAAGACGCTCCAAGCAAAACACATATCATGTGGTGAATAAAAATATAGCCTCAAGTAAAGTTACCGATGGACGAAGACGAAAGAGGGGATGCCTTCTGGGGCATCCCCAAGCTTAGGCTCTTGCCACCCCTTATTCAAAAATCCATCAAATCTTTACCCAAAACTTGAAAACTTCACAACACAAAACTCAACAGAAAATCTCATGAGCTCCGTTAGTATAAGAAAACAAACCACCACTTCAAGGTACTGTAATGAACTCATTATTTATTTATATTGGTGTTAAACCTACTGTATTACAACTTCTCTATGGTTCATACCCCCCGATACTAGCCATAGATTCATCAAAATAAGCAAACAACACACGAAAAACAGAATCTGTCAAAAACAGAACAATCTGTAGTAATATGTAGGTTTAGAATACTTATGTAACCCCAAAAATTCTGAAATAAATTGTTGAACGTGAGGAATTTGTCTATTAATCATCTACAAAAAGAATCAACCTAATCACACTCTCCAGTAAAAAATGGCAGCTAATCTCGTGAGCGCTAAAGTTTCTGTTTTTACAGCAAGATCGCAAAGACTTCCCCCGAGTCTTCCCAAAGGTTCTACTTGGCACAAACACTAATTAAAAACATAAAACCACATCTAAACAGAATCTACATGAATTATTTATTATAAACAGGAACAAAAAGCAATAAAACAAATAAAATTGGTTGCCTCCCAAAAAGCGCTATCGTTTAACGCCCCTAACTAGGCATAAAAACAAGAATAGATCTAGGTATTGTCGTCTTTGGTATGCAATCCATAAGTGGCTCTCATAATATATTCATAAGGTAATTTAATTTTCTTTCTAGGGAAGTGTTCCATGCCCTTCCTTAATGTAAATTGAAATCTAATATTTCCTTCTTTCATATCAATAATTGCACCAATCGTTCTAAGGAAAGGTCTACCAAGAATAATAGGACAAGTAGGATTATAATCTATATCAAGAACAATGAAATCTATGGGCACATAATTCCTATTTGCAACAATAAGAACATCATTAATCCTTCCCATAGGTTTCTTAATGGTGGAATCCGCAACATGCAAGTTTGAAGAACAATCATCAAATTCACGGAAAGCTAACACATCACACAAAGTTTTTGGAATCGTGGAAACACTAGCACCCAAATCACATAAAGCATAGCATTCATGATCTCTAATTTTAATTTTAATAGTAGGTTCCCACTCATCATAAAGTTTTCTAGGGATAGAAACTTCTAATTCAAGCTTTTCTTCATAGGATTGCGTTAAGGCATCAACGATATGTTTGGTAAAAGCTTTATTTTGATCATAAGCATGAGGAGAATTTAGCACGGATTGCAACAAGGAAATACAATATATCAAAGAGCAATCATCATAATTAAATTCCTTGAAATCCAAAATAGTGGGTTCATTGCTATGTAAAGTTTTGACCTCTTCAATCCCACTTTTACCAATTTTTGCATCAAGATCTAAAAACTCTGAATCATTGGGACGCCTTTTAACTAAAGTTGACTCATCTCCAGTCCCATCATTATCAAGATTCATATTGCAAAACAAAGATTTAATAGGAGACACATCGATCACTTTTAGATCTTCATCCTTATTATCGTGAAACTCTTCCGGTTTGGCAGCCATCTTATTAACTAAGGTGGCCTGCTTATCCAAAATTTGGGCTATAAGTTTTCAAGATGAGCAAACTGAGATTTCAAACCATAAAATTCCTTAGACATATCATCGAGCTCTCTATTCATGTACTCCATAAACCCCTTTTTTCTTTTTAAGCTCATTTCTGAAGAAATTATTATGCTCAAATTGCAACGACATAAAACTTCTAATGTTGTTTTCAATTTCTTCCAACTTTCTATGGTGAAGATCAATACTTTTTGGAAGAGACATTGTGACAACCAATCCAACACACAAGCACACAAAAAGCAAGAAAAAGGGCGAACAAAAAAGAGGGCGAATAAAACGGTAAATGTGAAGTGGGGGAGACTAAAACGAGAGGCAAATGGAAAATAATGTAATGCGAGGGATAAGAGTTTGTGATGGGTACTTGGTATGTCTTGACTTGTGCGTAGATCTCCCCGGCAACGACGCCAGAAATCCTTCTTGCTACCTCTTGAGCATGCGTTGGTTTTCCCTTGAAGAGGAAAGAGTGATGCAGCAAAATAGCATAAGTATTTCCCTCAGTTTTTGAGAACCAAGGTATCAATCCAGTAGGAGACTACACGCAAGTCCCTCGTACCTGCACAAACAAATAAGAACCTTGCAACCAACGCGATAAAGGGGTTGTCAATCCCTCCATGACCACTTGCAAAAGTGAGATCTGATAAAGATAATAAGATAAATATTTTTGGTATTTTTGTTGTATAGATTGGAAGATAAAGATTGCAAAATAAAAGGCGGCAGAAGTAGCAAGTAGATAGGAAAATAACATGATGGAAGATAGACCCGGGGGCCATAGGTTTCACTAGTGGCTTCTCTCAAGATAGCAAATTCTATGGTGGGTGAACAAATTACTGTCGAGCAATTGATAGAAAAGCGCATAGTTATGAGAATATCTAGGCATGATCATGTATATAGGCATCACGTCCGCGACAAGTAGACTGCAACGATTCTTCATCTACTACTATTACTCCACACATTGACCGCTATCCAGCATGCATCTAGGGTATTAAGTTCATAAGAACAGAGTAACGCATTATGCAAGATGACATGATGTAGAGGGATAAACTCAAGCAATATGGTATAAACCCCATCTTTTTATCCTCGATGGCAACAATACAATACGTGCCTTGCTGCCCCTACTGTCACTGGGAAAGGACACCGCAACATTGAACCCAAAGCTAAGCACTTCTCCCATTGCAAGAAAGATCAATCTAGTAGGCCAAACCAAACTGATAATTCAAAGAGACTTGCAAAGATATTAAATCATGCATAAAAGAATTCAGAGAAGAATCAAATATTGTTCATAGATAATCTTGACCATAAACCCACAATTCGTCGGATCTTGACAAACACACCGCAAAAAGAATTACATCGAATAGATCTCCAAGAGAATCGAGGAGAACTTTGTATTGAGACCCAAAGAGAGAGAAGAAGCCATCTAGCTAATAACTATGGACCCGAAGGTCTGTGGTAAACTACTCACACATCATCGGAGAGGCTATGGTGTTGATGTAGAAGCCCTCCATGTTTGATTCCCCCTCTGGCGGAGCGCCGAAAAAGGCCCCAAGATGGGATCTCACAGGTACAAAAAGGTTGCAGCGGTGGAAATAGGGCTTCGTGGTGCTCTCAGATGTTTTCGGGGTATATGAGTATATATAGGCGAAATAAGTAGGTCAGTGGAGCCACGAGGGGCCCACGAGGGTGGGGGCACGCCCTCCTACCTCGTGGCCGCCTCATTGCTTCCTTGACGTCCACTCCAAGTCTCCTGGATTGCGTTTGTTTCAAAAATAACTCTCCCGAAGGTTTCATTCCGTTTGGATTCTGTTTGGTATTCCTTTTCTGCGAAACACTGAAATAGGCAAAAAAACAGCAATTTGCACTGGGCCTTTGGTTAGTAGGTTAGTCCCAGAAATAATATAAAAGTGCATAACAAAGCCGATTGAACATCCAAAACAGATAATATAATAGCACGGAACAATCAAAAATTATAGATACGTTGGAGACGTATCAGCAGCCGCCTAACAACAGCGTGTGCTGGACCTAACCATGGAGCTGGAGGAGTGTCGTCTGCACCACCTAGCAGAGAGTCCATAGTTGGCTTGGAGATCCATCTCGACTGCCTTTCTTTGCGCAGATCAAACTATGCAGGGTGCGACCGCTTGCTCTCGTTGCCTCACCGCCTCTAACTGCTACTCCACCGTCGCCGTCAACCTCTCCAGTCGCCACCTTCTCCACTGCGCCATTTGGGGTAATTAATTTGTCCCGCCTCCGCAGCTCCTCACTCTGTTGTCCTTTCTTCCTAAATCCCACTATTGGCTCGTCGGAGAAGTTTCCATGCATCTCATCTAAGAAGTCTAGAGCTTGGTGAAAGTGTTAATGTAGCATGTCTACGTATAATTAGTCCTTGCTCGCTCTTTCACTGAAGTTTTCTACTAGCAAATCAAGAGCCGACCAACAGTCCAACATGTCTTTGTTCCAAATTTATTATAAGGATGGATTGAGTGGGAGTTGAGAATTTTAGAATTCCCAGATTTGAGTATTGAGTGTAGATTGGGCAAAACTATGTTGTCTCCTATGTATCATAGAGTAATTATGTTTTTATCCTGCAAACTATAGTCGTGGTAGATATGCTGAGGCTGATATTTTTTACCCATAATCGCACTGACTACAAAGCACATGTGTCCTCATTTCTATGTACTCATCAGTTTCTTGCATCAACATATCCTACTTAATTTTACCGTCCTCATCTAAGCCAATTCCTAGCAGATAGGAAGAGGAGGCTACAAATCCTACTGAATGTAGTTATCAGAAAAACTGAATAGAAAACATTGAGACCAGATAATTGCTGCTAAATAAGTGATACAAACAGAGTTTGATAGTTATGTGATAACTCATACAAAGAAATTCTAGCAAAATGGAAAGAGAAGTACTAAAAAGTAAGTCATGACCCTATAGTTTCTCAAGATGTGTGTCGGTTTGGCGACGTGACTGATAAATGTGTCCTTTCTTATTTTCTTCGAAGTGAAACATTATGCTTTTCCATATGAAACTCTAAGAATATGTATATACATTTGATATGCGGCTCAGATTTATGGTCAAGACAAGCCCAATTGAAATTAAGGTGAGTACCAATCTGGGCCTATCTACTCCTAAAGGGGGAGTTTGCAGTGGTGATGGTATGATTGGTTTCATTTTGTTTTGCATATGTTCGCTTTGTTGGGTTCTATCATTTGTCGCCTCTTCTTTCGAAGGAAAGAAATCAGGATGCTGTCAAACCAAACGGGACACGCAATCTGATTTGACTCGATCTACTCGAGGTGCATGTGATTTTTCTCCCGACTTTGCCACATCCAACAACGAGGGCGCCGTCGCCCTCTCGGGTGTCAATAAGGACTCCCTCTCTCCTACCCATCCCCTCCTCCTCCAGACCCCCACCCACACCACATTCTGAAGCCTAGTCCCACAACGCTGATGCGACGGCGGCAACCGCCCAACAGCAACGCATGCTGGACCTAACCATGGAGCTGGAGGAGTGGCATGTGACCGCCTAACGAAGAGTCCCTGGTGGGTTTGAACATCCCATTAGGTTCCGTATAGTTCGTTGCCTCTTCTTTCACAGGGAAGAAATCAGGACGTTGTCGAACCAACCGGGGTGCGCAATCTGATTTGACTCGATCTACTGGAGGTACATGTGATTCTGCTCCTGACTTCGCCACACCAATGACGAGGACGTTGTCGCCCTCTCGGGCATCAATAAGGATGCCCTCCCTCCTCCCCATCCCCTCCTCCTCCAAACCCCCACCCACATCACATTCCGAAGCCCAGCCCCACAATGCTGATGCGGCGGCGACAGCCACCCAACAACATCGTGTGCTGGACCTAACCATTGAGCTGGAGGAGTGGCGTGTGCACCGCCTAGCAGAGAGTCCCTGGTGGGCTTGAACATCCCATTTGGTTTCATATATGTTCGCTTTTGTTGGCTTCCATCGTTCGTCGCCTCTTCTTTCAAAGGAAAGAAATCAAGACGCTGCCGAACCAACTGGGACACGCAATGTGACTTGATTCCATCTACTGGAGGTACATGTGATTCTGCTCCTGACTCCGCCACAACCAACGATGAGGACGTTGCCGCCCTCTTGGACGTCAAAGAGGACGCCCTCCCTCCTCCCTATCCCTTCCTCCTCCAAACCCCCACCCACATCACATCTCGAAGCCCAGCCCCACCACACTGGTGTAGTGACAGCAACTGGCCAACAGCAGCATGTGCTGGACCTAACAATGGAGCTGGAGGAGTGTCACCTGCACCGCCTAGCAGAGAGTCCGTGGTTTGCTTGTAGATCCATCTCGACCGTCGTGCTTCGCACAGATCAAACTACGCGGGGTGTGGCCACTTGCCCTCGTTGCCTCGCCGCCTCCAACCGCTGCTCCTCCGTTGCCGTCAACCTCTCCAGTCACCACCTTCTCCACTGCGCCATTTGGGGTAATTAATCTGTCCTACCTCCGTAGCTCCTCACTCTGCTATCCTTTCTTCTTAAATCCCACTATTGGCTCGTCGGAGAAGTTGCCATGCATCTCAGCTGAGAAATCTAGAGCTTGGTGAAAGCGTTAATATAGCATGTCTACATAAAATTAGTCCTTGCTTGCTCTTTCACTAAAGTTTTCTACTTGCCAATCAAGAGCCGACCACCAACAGTCCAACATGCCTTTCTTCTAGATTTATTATGATGATGGATTGAGTGGGTATTGAGAATTTTAGAATTCCTAGATTTGTGTATGAGTGTTAATTGGTCAAAATTGTGTTGTCTCCTATCACTACTGCAGGATGCTGATAACGTGACACTATGATCAGAGACCCTTCGAGAAGTTGTGTGCGATGTAATAATCGCAAATGGTGATGTATGAAAACCGTCAGAAATGTATCAAACATTTGCGATGACGGATGCATCAAACAAGGTTCAGGTTTTAGTTGTGTGTGCGATGAAGGGCATACGGTTCAGTTCAATTAAATGTTTTTGATGAGGAGGAATAAAAGAAACGGGCAGCCAGATGAAGGCGTGTGCGATACACAACATACGGTTCACTCGGATGAACTGTTTGTGATTAGGACACACAAAATAAACGGTCAGCCAGATCAAGGTGTGTGTGATTAAGGGCATACGCTTCAAAAGGATTAACTGTTTGCGATTAGGCAACAAAACAGAAATGGGTCAGCCAGATAAAAGTGTCTGCGATTGATGGCATACACTTCACATGGATGAACTGTTTGCGATTAGCCACAACAAACTGAAACAGTTAGATAGATCAACATGTGTGTGTTAGACGGGCACATACATTCTAATTAAAAGAACCATGGGCGATGGTGCTGACATTGCCTATTGCGGTGCACCCTATGGTGCAAACGCCACATACACGGCCAAGAAGGCGTACGTGCCCACGTCCTTCCGGGAATAGTGCCGCACTTATAACCGTCAGTAAATTTTGAGCATGCGTCCTGTCACAATTTTTTTTAGAAGAACAGGGAGGCCGCGTCCCGTCACATTCCAAATTGCAAACCTGTTCACAACGATCAAAACCTAAACGGGTTTCCACTTAGGAGTGTATTACTACTCGGTTATAAATACTAATACTCCAAGATGACTGCACATTCCCTCAACTCCTCATCCACAAAAACAAACCAAGTCATTCATCATCGTTCCCTTGCGTCTACCATGGCCAGCGTGAGTTCTGGGTCGAGAGATTGCCACCAGGGAGAGGTGACCCTGGAAGCGGAAGCACGAGAGATGTCCCGCCTTGCCGTGAAAGCAGCCAACATGTCCTACTGCGCGGCCGTAGCAGCAGAGAGGTCCCGACGAGCCGCCGAAGCATCATGGAGGTCCCACCGCGCCATCGATGCAGCAGAGATGTCCTGTCGCACCGCGAATGCAGCAGAGATGTCCTCCCGCGCCATGGCAGCCTGGGAAAATGTCTCGTGGGCAGGCGAGGACTCTTACAAGCGCATGCGTGCCCTCATCCTTAGGCAGATGGATCAGATCTCCAGGTAGGCGAGGTTGCAGGATGACCTGAAAGCCTCGTTTGAACAGTATACCGGCATCATCCCGCAACTAAATGAGAGCAATGCGAAGCTCCAGGCCGAGCGCGACCTACTGAGGGCGAAGATCGTCGGAAGTGCGGGGCATCAGGAGCAGACCACTGCCTTGTTGGAGAGGTCCGGCGTCATCGTCGAGAAACTTATGGACGAGAATGCCATGCTGTGCATCGAGCGCAGAAGGCTGGTGGAGGAATCCGTGGATGCTCTCAACCAGCATCTTGAGGACAAGAAAGAGCTCATCGCCGCTCGCCGTGGAGACTAGTTCCCGTGGCCTGCAGCAATGCATCAACAAAGTAGAGATCAGCGAGCCAGATCATTGTCTTCCTTCTTCTTTTGCCCTTGTGTATTTCGGCCGTTGCCGCATGTGGCTTTTTTTAATTATGTTCCTAAATATGTAAGACAATTATTATCCACTGTCATCGTCCTTATATTCATCATGCTTGCTATAAGTCACAGTCGATGCTATATAGGTCCATCAGATCTTACATCAAGATCTGTGCAAAACTTTCTTTTTAGATTTTCATTTTTCTTTCTTAAATCTCAGTCCAGTGAGACATATAGCCACGTCGTAGAACGGGTACTCGGGCACCATTAATGGGGACGTTGGGAGGGAGGTGCGCGGCGGGTAGCGGTGAAAGGGCTCTCCTCCCGATGAGCACGCGCAGGGGTCTGATCGCACGCCTCCCGTACTCAAATAGATACCCCGCACGACACCTGCTAGCCAATAAAAAAGGGGATGCGTGGCAGCACGTAATTGGTAAGTAAAACGCCAACGGTTTCAGTAATACTTGTGTTTCCAATTTGTAACGTGACAACACTTGTTCCAAAATGACTTTGTTGATTGTTAATGTGTGCGCCTTGGCAAATCGGACAGAAAAATTACCACAACATGTTGGTACCATGTCATGACCCCATGCTGAGTTTCATGATTTTCAGGCGTGTTTTGGATTTACAGAAATTAAAAACTAAGTTTCTCAATCTTTTCGGCCGAGCCACGAGCCCCAGATGTTTGAATTTCATTCCCATCTCTTGCATAGGACCTAGAAATTCACCCAAGGACACACATGTGGTTTTCAAACAACTTTGGTGCACTAGAGCCCGTGCTTGTAGTTCAAATTTGAATTCTGCACATTAAATGTGCATAAACTCAATTAATGCATAAAAATGGCAAACGAACCCGGAATAATTCCAAAATTTAGCACGATGCTTATATTTTGGTCTAATATGCCTGTGTAAAAAAATTAAGGCAGGAGAAGGCAGTGTACGTATGTCGTTTCGCACATGGAGGTGACACGTTTCCTCTCGGAACCACGAGCCTTCTTGACGAAAGCTCCGGTTTGCAAGAAGCTTACACCAAAACTTGTCCCAGTTCAGCCAAAAAAATTACCACAGCATGTTGGTGCCATGTCATGACACCATGCTGTTGGGGAGCGTAGCAGAAATTCAAAATTTTCCTACGTGTCACCAAGATCTATCTATGGAGAGACCAGCAACGAGTAGAAAGAGAGTGCATCTACATACCCTTGTAGATCGCTAAGCGGAAGCGTTCAAGTGAACGGGGTTGATGGAGTCGTACTCGTCGTGATTCAAATCACCGATGATCAAGTGCCGAACGCACGGCACCTCCGCATTCAACACACATACAGCCCGGTGACGTCTCCCAAGCCTTGATCCAGCAAGGAGAGAGGGAGAGGTTGAGGAAGACTCCATCCAGCAGCAGCACAACGGCGTGGTGGTGGTGGAGGAGCGTGGCAATCCTGCAGGGCTTCGCCAAGCACCGCGGGAGAGGAGGAGTACTTGTGAGAGGGGGAGGGCTGCACCAGAACTTCGTCTATAGCTCCCATGCGCCTCCCCACTATATATAGGGGTGGAGGGGCTGGTTTCTTGCCCTCCAAGTCCATTGGGGCGTTGGCCAAGGTGGGAGGAAATAAATCTCATTATTTCCTTCCCCACCGATTGTTATCCCCCCTTTTTAGGGATCTTCATCTTATCCCTTCGGGATATGATCTTATTCCTTCTAAGGGGGATCTTGGTGCGCCTTGACCAGGGGTGTGGGGCCTTGCCCCCACTACCCACGTCCATGTGGGTCCCCCCATGCAGGTGGGCCCCACTCCGGAACCTTCTAGAACCTTCCCGGTATAATACCGAAAAATCCCGAACATTTTCCGGTGGCCAAAATAGGACTTCCCATATATAAATCTTTACCTCCGGACCATTCCGGAACTCCTCGTGACGTCCGAGATCTCATCCGGGACTCCGAACAACATTCGGTAACCACATACAAACTTCCTTTATAACCCTAGTGTCATCGAACCTTAAGTGTGTAGACCCTACGGGTTCGGGAGACATGTAGACATGACCGAGACGTTCTCCGGTCAATAACCAACAGCGGGATCTGGATACCCATGATGGCTCCCACATCTTCCACGATGATCTCATCGGATGAACCACGATGTCAAGGACTTAATCAATCCCGTATTCAATTCCCTTTGTCTATCGGTATGTTACTTGCCCGAGATTCGATCGTCGGTATCCAATACCTTGTTCAATCTCGTTACCGGCAAGTCACTTTACTCGTTCCGTAACACATCATCCCGTGATAAACTCCTTGGTCACATTGCGCATATGATGATGTCCTACCGAGTGGGCCCAGAGATACCTCTCCGTTTACACGGAGTGGCAAATCCCAGTCTCGATCCGCATAAAACAATAGATACTTTCGGAGATACCTGTAGTGCACCTTTATAGTCACCCAGTTACGTTGTGACGTTTGATACACCCAAAGCACTCCTACGGTATCCAGGAGTTACACGCTCTCATGGTCGAAGGAAGAGATACTTGACATTGGCAAAGCTCTAGCAAATGAACTACACGATCTTTTGTGCTAGTCTTAGGATTGGGTCTTGTCCATCACATCATTCTCCTAATGATGTGATCCCGTTATCAACGACATCCAATGTCCATAGCCAGGAAACCATGACTATCTGTTGATCACAACGAGCTAGTCAACTAGAGGCTCACTAGGGACATATTATGGTCTATGTATTCACACGTGTATTACGATTTCCGGATAATACAGTTATAGCATGAATAAAAGACAATTATCATGAACAAGGAAATATAATAATACTTTTATTATTGCCTCTAGGGCATATTTCCAACAGTCTCCCACTTGCACTAGAGTCAATAATCTAGTTCACATCGATATGTGATTAACACTCAAGGTCACATCCCCATGTGACTTACACCCAAAGAGTTTACTAGAGTCAATAATCTAGTTCACATTTACCATGTGATTAACACTCGATGAGTTCTGGGTTTGATCATGTTATGCTTGTGAGAGAGGTTATAGTCAACGGGTCTGAACCTTTTAGATCCGTGTGTGCTTTACAAATCTCTATGTCATCTCCTAGATGTAGCTACCACGCTCTATTTGGAGCTATTCCAAATAACTGTTCTACTTGGAGCTATACTAAAAGTTGCTCCATTATACGTATCCGGTATTTCTACTCAGAGCTATCCGGATAGGTGTTAAGCTTGCATCAACATAACTCTTTACATCGAACTCTTTATCACCTCCATAATCGAGAAAATTCCTTAGTCCACTAGTTACTAAGGATAACTTTGACCGCTGTCCTGTGATCCATTCTTGGATCACTCTTGTACCCCTTGACTGACTCATGGCAAGGCACACTACAGGTGCGGTACACAGCATAGCATACTGTAGAGAGCCTATGATAAAAGCATAGGGGACGACCTTCGTCCTTTCTCTCTATTCTGCCGTGGTCGAGATTTTAAGTCTTAACTTCATACCTTACATCTCAGGCAAGAATTCCTTCTTTGACTGATCCATCTTGAACACCTTCAAGATCATGTCAAGGTACGTGCTCATTTGAAAGTACTATCAAGCATTTTGATCTATCTTATAGATCTTGATGCTTATTGTTCAAGTAGCCTAATCCAGGTTTTCCATTGAAAAACAGTTTTCAAATAACCCTATATGCTTTCTAGAAATTCTACATCATTTCCGATCATCAATATGTCAACAACATATACTCATCAGAAATTCTATAGTGCTCCCACTCACTTCTTTGGAAATACAAGTTTCTCATAAACTTTGTATAAACCCAAAATCTTTGATCATCTTATCAAAGCGCACATTCCAACTCCGAGATGCTTACTCCAGTCCATGGAAGGATCGCTGGAGCTAGCATACCTTTTAGCATCCTTAGGATCGACAAAAACTTTCTGATTTGTATCACATACAACCTTTCCATACGAAGACCGGTAAGGAAACTCGTTTTGTCATCCATCTGCCAGATTTCATAAATGCAGCTAATGCTAACATGAATCCGACGGACTTAAGCATCGCTACGGATGAGAAAATCTCATCGCGGTCAACTCCTTGAACTTGTGAAAAACTCTTCGCCACAAGTCGAGCTTCATAGATGGTGACATTACCATCCACGTCCATCTTCTTCTTAAAGATCCATTTATCTCAATGGCTTGCCGATCTTTGGGCAAGTCCACCAAAGTCCATGCTTTGTTCTGATACATGGATCCTATCTCGGATTTCATGGCTTCTAACCATTTGTCGGAATTTGGGCCCACCATCACTTCTCCATAGCTCATAGGTTCATTGTTGTCTAGCAACATGACCTTCAAGACAGGATTACTGTACCACTCTGAAGTAGTACGTATCCTTGTCACCCTACGAGGTACGGCAGTGACTTGATCCGAAACTTCATGATCACTATCATAAGCTTCTACTTCAATTGGTGTAGGTGCCACGGGAACAACTTCCTGTGCCCTGATACACACTGGTTGAAGTGATGGTTCAATAACCATATCAAGTCTCCACCATCCTCCCACTCAACTTTTCGAGACAAACCTTTTCTCGAGAAAGGACCTGATTCAAGAAACAATCCATATTGCTTTCAGATCTGAATTAGGAGGTATACCCAACTGTTTTGGGTGTCCTATGAAGATGCATTTTATCCGCTTTGGGTTCGAGCTTATCAATCCTGAAAAAAAAATTCACATAAGCATCGCAGCCCCAAACCTTTAAGAAACGACAACTTAGGTTTCTCTAAACCATAATTCATACAGTGTCATCTCAACGGAATTACGTGGTGCCCTATTTAAAGTGAATGTGGTTGTCTCTAATGCCTAACCCATGAACGATAGTGGTAACTCGATAAGAGACATCATGGTATGCATCATATCCAATAGGGTGCAGTTATGATGTTCGGACACACCATCACACTATGGTGTTCCAGGTGGTATTAATTGCGAAACAATTTCCACAATGTCTTAATTGTGTGCCAAAACTTGTAACTCAGATATTCATCTCTATGATCATATCATAGACATTTTATCCTCCTGTCACAATGATCTTCTACTTCACTCTGAAATTACTTAAACCATTCAATAATTCAGACTTGTGTTTCATCAAGTAAATATTCTCAACATCTACTCGAATCATCTGTGAAGTAAGAACATAACGATATTCACTGCATGCCTCAGCACTCATTGGACTGCACACATCAAAATGTGTTACTTCCAACAAGTTGCTATCTTGTTCCATCTTACTGAAAACGAGGCTTTTCAGTCATCTTGCCCATGTGGTATGATTTGCATATCTCAAGTGATTCAAAATCAAGTGAGTCCAAACGATCCATCTGCATGGAGTTTCTTCATGCGTATACACCAATAGGCATGGTTCGCATGTCTCAAACTTTTCAAAAACGAGTGAGTCCAAAGATCCATCAACATGGAGCTTCTTCATGCGTTTTAAACCAATATGACTTACATGGCAGTGCCACCAGTAAGTGGTACTATCATTACTATCTTTTGGCATGAAAATGTGTATCACCACGATCGAGATTCAATAAACCATTTTTAGGTGCAAGACCACTGAAGGTATTATTCACATAAATAGAGTAACTATTATTCTCCTTAAATGAATAACTGTATTGCAATAGTCATAATCCAATCATGTCTATGCTCTACGCAAACACCAAATAACAATTATTCAGGTTTTAACACCAATCTCGATGGTAGAGGGAGCGTGCGATGCTTGATCATATCAACCTTGGAAACATTTCCAACACATATCGTCAGCTCACCTTTAGCTAGTCTCCGTTTATTCCGTAGCTTTTATTTTGAGTTACTAACACTTAGCAACCGAACCAGTATCTAATACTCTGGTGCTACTAGGAGTACTAGTAAAGTACACGTCAACACAATGTAT
>NC_057800.1:127562930-127570200 GCF_018294505.1 Triticum aestivum | reverse complement strand
AGATCCAGGGGAGGAGAGGGGGTGCGAGGGAGGGCTCATCGGGGATGAGGACGGCGGCCGGCGAGGCGGCTCCAGGCGAGGGCCACGAGTCCATTCCCGATCCGATCCGGATCGGGGGAAGAGGGAGACGTCGGGAGTGGGGGGAGAGTGTGCGGTTAGGGTTTCGGGGATGGCGGGTTATGGGGAGGCCGGTTGGGCCAAGGGGCAGCTGGGCCGGCCTGGCAGGTCGTGGCCCAGTTGGGCCGGTGGCCTACTGGGCCGGAGCCCCGGGGGTTTCTCTTCCCTTTTTTTGTTGTTCCTTTTTTCCCATTATCTCTTATTATTTGTTTTCTGTTTAATTCATTTAAAAGTATTTAGGCATTTTATAAAAATGTGTTTTCTGCACTATAATTACCTATGCCATTTTTGGCACAGCCCGAACAATTTAGTTTAATATTTTGAAAACTTTTGTCGTTTGATTGATTTAGGATTTAAATTTGAAATGGTTTCGAATTAACCCGAGATTAATTACAGTGACAGAGGTGATGTGTCATCATTAGTAGGGGATTACTGTAGCTTGATTATCCGGGCGTCACAATTCTCCTCCACTACAAGAAATCTCGTCCCGAAATTTAAGAGGGGAGTAAGGGGAAAGACTAGGTTACGATATTCTAATGGATCTTCTCGAAGAAGTTAATCCCTTTCGTTGATGTCTTCAATTCTTTATTCTGATGCATCATGATAAACTTGTCATCATTTCTTCGGGAACTCCATCGTACTTATGAAAGGATAAGGGGCAGCTCACTACGACATAATGCTTTTGAGGGAAACTATCTGGGGTTAACCCATGAATTAGTATAAGATTATCTCATGAGTTGAACATATGAAATACCTCGAGAGTAAGGTACGAAGGTACCATAAGAGGCTCCAAGCGGATAGATAGTTGCTCGAAGCCTGAACCAGAGTGAGAAAGGGGTTCAGAGTAGCGAGAGTAAGTATTGCGTCTGATACCAGAATCGATCACTAGGACAGTGGCCCGTGAATTACATACGAGTCCACGCGCGAGGAATAACTTTGGGAATAGGGGGTGTACAGGATAGTCAGGTTTCGATCCTGTGGAACTGTGGGTTATGGGCCCACCATGTGGTTTTATTATTATTATTACTATTATTTTAATAGGAGCAGTGACATCTTTCACGGTCATGATAGCAAGGCATGTCAGAGAGTACCATGTCAGTTATGTCGGCAACAACGTTGGTACCAAGGGCGAGGGACGAAGAGAACCACCTTCCTGCTCGTTGAACGAGGCGGACCAATAGGCAAAGTTCTCGTCCATCGGCGGTTACCGGAAGTCATCAACAGTAGAAAGAGGGTTACACTAGACAGGAAGGTACACCGAGGTGTTTACCTAAGCAGGGGATTACCACTGCTCGGTTAAGTAGTTTACAAGAAAGTTTGAACAAAACAACGGGAAGGAAAATGTGCTTAAACATGTATATCAGGGGTATATCCTTCCCAAGGACAAGCAGAGCAAGATATCCATGACAGGATATTATGTAGAAAACTCCTTAGGTAGGGGAGAGAAATTTCATGACATTACCCATACAACAGTGTTTGGATAATTGAGCAAGAAACATTTAGCATTGGGCTTCAAATGTTCTTGTTGAAAATCAGAGTATCACAGACATGCTTCGAGATAGCATTGACATGGTCTTCAAGCAAAGGCCGGTTTTTAGATACTCAATGGATCCATCAGGAACAGTTTATAACATAGGTCTTACAATTTCCTCCAAGAAGAATGGTTATCCTTGCAAATAAACCATAAAGATAGGTCCTCCAGCCAGGGGGGGTGCTAGGCATGACATACTGTTACCAGGTCATCAAAGGGCCAACAACATAACTCTTGGAAAGTTGTCCCAACCATCATATCTGACCGAGATTCAGATCCGATTGGTGTAATGATACCTCAGACTCAGGATGTCCGGGAATAAAAGGTGCAACACAAATAGACGAAATGACATTTCAGGATTCTCAAGAAATGAACTATGGGAGTGGGTTCCTGAAACAATAGTTCATCATTAAACCAAGGAGAGGAGGAGGTGGCTGATGGGCTCGGCGATAATCCATCAAGATTTCTGACAAGATGGATTTCCACAATTATGTGAACAAGGAGATAACATTTGTCAGATCAAATGGTATAATGATGTATGCTCGAGGAAACATACTCAATTAAACATTTGTTGAAAGGTGCACCCGAATATGGGTTGGGTTGCACGATCAATGTTAGAGTGGTGACTTGACGAACAAAAGAATTAGAATGAAACTCGACCATTACTTCAAAGCAATAGGGTTGCTAGAAGTTTTGAATTCACACCTCATAGTTCAATTGTCGGTATTCCGGTTAGAAACAACACGGGTACCAAGAAAGAATGGTGAGGGTGAGAAGTATCACCATACCAAGAATTCTTAAGAGGTGGAGTAATCCTCATGACATTCTTGTCATAAAAGATGGTAATACTCCAAGCTAAAGAAGAACAAATGCTAGGTAGCAAGGAACTCGAGGTATAACACAGAACACAAACAAGTTTTTGTTGGAGGGAACGCAATAAAGAGGTCGATGACAACACAAATCATCGAGGGCAAGGATGGTATTTCTCATCATTAATTCAATTGATATCCTGGAAGAGCATCAGAATGTAGATGGTGATCATGACACATTTGTCGAGAGATTCCACGAAGATGTAATTGATCCGCAATCACATCAAGTCAAAAGAATGATGAAGCAAGAGGTTATTGGAACCATAGGTACGACACAAACTTGAAATCAAGATTGTTGTTCAAGGCGAACTGATATGACGAGGAAGATCGACGTAAGCTTAGCTCATTGTCAAAAGTTGTGCTCCGGGATTAAGGACCAGGTAGCACAGTTAAAATTTAGCATGGTAATGATATGGCCGATCAGGCTAGGAATGACATGATCGGGTACAAACTCGTAAGTAAAGAATGTTAGTAAGAGTTGTTGAACCGTAATGCAGACTCGGTTCAGTTATCGGTGTCTTTGAGTGTTTAGTAACTCAGAGCCCATGAAAAATTGTAATCAGTGAGTATGTAGTACTTGATAAAGAACTCATAGGGAGTTATGCAGTTCCAAGATAATCTCGAGATACCATGGGGTAATACTCGACGACAGATCAAATAGAGGTTGTACCGGGGTATTGATCCATAGAAGACAAGTGCTTACACTTGCATCGAAAATGGTATTTAAAGGAGAACATGGTCGGAACCACGATTGTAAAAGGCCATACCCCAGATATAAGATGAACTTATATCAAGGGAATAATTAATTTTAAAAGAAGCTTCGATGAGAAGATGTACATCGGGTCCATGGGCATGAACACAAAGTTCAAGGTCAACTCGCACTTCTCCAATGCATAACCTTTCATCCACTTCTCGCGCTCGATTAAGTTGCGGTGTTGAAATTTTATCTGGCGAAGCACCAGAAGAGTATGACTCGTGAAAACTTTCGGGTTCACACGGTCTAGAGAAAGCATATGTTCAACCCTTAGTGGCTTCTTAGAAACATATACCACAAGTTTCAAGAGTAAATAACACAAGCCCGAAAGCAGAGTATGGTTGGCCAAGTGGAGGATACAACTTAACAAAGGCATTAGGTATCAGGGGAAGAACTCACAAAGTGATCAAATGTGAAGGACACTGTCGGATAATAATCCAATAGTGGATAAGGAGATCCACAATGGAGCTGAGGTGAGTATCGATACTCAATCAGAGGAAGAAAGAATGCGAATGCAACGAGTTATGGAATCATCTGAATAATCCAAAGCTTAAATGCAAAGGAATTATGATTTCCAAAACAAGGGATCAGAAGCAGACGTTCTGATCAAGGATGGATCAATTGTATATACCAGAGGCACAATCGACGACAGATAGTTTGGTCGAGAACCAGCTCATGTTCAAAATGACGTCTGAGCCGGAAAGATAATCCTAGGACTCGACTGATGATTGTGAACATTCACAATGTATTGAATCAACGGACTCTAAATGATAATGACAAGGTATGCCATTAAGATTACGAGACTAATGGGATTAACCATAATGCGAGCAAGCAAGAATTTCAGGAGCCAAAGGCTCCATAAGATTTTCGGAAGATCGAATAGTATTTTGAAGACTTTTGTGAAACGCATGAACAACTGGGGATGAGCGGATACTCGACAAGTGCGAGGAATTTTCAATAGGGATATTCATGTGGTAAAGAACTGCAAGGCAGTAAGCTTAAAGGATTTTCGGAACAACAAAGAGTATTTCGGGACATCTTGCAATAACAAGATCAATGGGGAATGATTGTATGAATGGCAAGTGTAAGCAGTTTTTCATAGGGGTTGACGGTGGAAGGAAATCGCAAATGCGATGGCACAAAGACTCGAGAGAACATCGTAGAGTAACTTCGGAATCTTCTAGTGGAGTAGGCAATCATCTGAAGTGAGGGGCTCTCCGTGAGCATGTATTATCGAGAACCTAAAGTTAGTTTTGTTTTTAGCAAAATCATTTAACCGGAATAGAAGAGAGCTCAGAGTCCCAGAGTATAGGCGAGCAGTAAAATATCCTATTACCACCCAATGGCGACGTGGGCCTATGGGCCGCACAGCCATGTTAGTAAAAGTTTTGTAAAGTCTAGACTCGACTTCGGCCAAGGAGTTGGAAGGGGGATTCCTACAGGCAGTCAGCTCTGATACCAACTTGTGACGCCCCCGATTCAATCGTACACTAATCATGCACGCAAATGTGTACGATCAAGATCAGGGACTCACGGGAAGATATCACAACACAACTCTAAAAACATAAATAAGTCATACAAGCATCATAATAGAAGCCAGGGCCCTCGAGGGCTCGAATACAAGTGCTCGATCATAGACGAGTCAGCGGAAGCAACAATATCTGAGTACAGACATAAGTTAAACAAGTTTGCCTTAATAAGGCTAGCACAAACTGGGATACAGATCGAAAGAGGCGTAGGCCTCCTGCCTGGGATCCTCCTAACTACTCCTGGTCGTCGTCAGCGGCCTACACGTAGTAGTAGGCACCTCCAGTGTAGTAGGAATCATCGTCGACGGTGGCGTCTGGCTCCCGGACTCCAGCATCTGGTTGCGACAACCAGAAAGAAAGGAAAGGGGAAAAGGGGGGGAGAAAGCCACCATGAGTACTCATCCAAAGTACTCGCAAGCAAGGAACTACACTACATATGCATGGGTATATGTGTAAGGAGGCCATATCAGTGGACTGAACTGCAGAATGCCAGAATAAGAGGGGGATAGCTAATCCTGTCGAAGACTACGCTTCTGGTCACCTCTGTCTTGCAACAGGTAGAAGAGGGTAGGTTGAAGTCCTCCAACCAACATCACATAGCAATAATCCTACCCGGCGATCCCCTCCTCGTATCCCTGAGAGAGAGAGACCACCGGTTGTATCTGGCACTTGGAAGGGTGTGTTTTATTAAGTATCCGGTTCTAGTTGTCATAAGGTCAAGGTACAACTCCAAGTCATCCTGTTACTGAAGATCACGGCTATTCGAATAGATTAACTTCCCTGCAGGGGTGCACCAACTTACCCAACACGCTTGATCCCATTTGGCCGGACACACTTTCCTGGGTCATACCCGGCCGTGAAAGATCAACACGTCGCAGCCCCACCTAGGCTCAACAAAGAGGCCAGCACGCCGGTCTAAACCTAAGCGCACAAGGGTCTGGGCCCATCGCCCATAGCACACCTGCACGTTGCGTACGCGGCCGAAAGCAGAACTAGCCCCCTTAATACAAGAGCAGGCTTACGTTCCAATCCGGCGCGCGCCACTCAGTCGCTGGCGTCACGAAGTGCTTCGGCTGATACCACGACGCCGAGTGCCCATATCTTTCCCACGTAGTTGGTTAGTGTGTATAGGCTCGTAGCCAACTCAGATCAAATACCAAGATCTCGTTAAGCATGTTAAGTATCCGCGAACGCCGCATAGGGCCAGGCCCACCTCTCTCCTAGGCGGTCTCAATCTGCCCTGTCGCTCCGCCACAAAGATCCACTCGCGGGTGCTCCACCAGCCGACCCGACTTTAGTCTCCACATGTATCATGTATAAAGTATATAGTATATACCCGTGATCACCTCCAGAGTGATCACAGACCGATAATATAGCACGGCTGACGGACAAGAATGTAGGGCCACAGATGAATATACTAGCATCCTATACTAAGCATATAGGATTGCAGGTAAAGGTAACAACAGTAGTATCAAGGACAGGCTATGCATCAGGATAGGTATAACAGAAAGCAGTAACATGCTACACTACTCTAATGCAAGCAGTATAGAGTAGAATAGGTGATATCTGGTGATCAAGGGGGGGCTTGCCTGGTTGCCCTGGCAAGAGAGAGGGGTCGTCAACTCCGTAGTCGAACTGGGCCGCAGCAGCGTCGGTCTCGTAGTCTACCGGAGAGAAGAGGGGGAAGAAACAATGAATACCATGTAAACATATGCATATCGATGCATGACATGACAAGTAACGATGCTAGGCGGGCCCTAACGTGGTATGAGGTGGTACCGTTTAAGGGGTGAAACATCCGGGAAAATATCCCCGGGGTTTCATGTTTTCGGGCAGAGCAGCCGGAGGGGGAAAGTTGCGGGTTAGATAGGTTAGGGGTGTGTGGCGGATGAACGGACTGCGTATCCGGATTCGTCCCGTCGTTCTGAGCAACTTTCATGTTGAAAATATTTTAATTTGAGTTACGGATTAAAAGATATGATTTTCTAAAGATTTTATTAATTTCTGGAATTTAATTAATTATTTATCCCAACATTATCCAGAATAGTAAATGATGACGTCAGCATGACATCAGAGTGATGTCAGCAGTCAACGTTGACCATTGACCTGGTCAACCTGACGTGTGGGTCCAGTGGGACCCACCCGTCATTCTCTGTTTAGGTTAATTACAGATTAGTTAATTTAATTAGTGATTAGGTTAATCTAATCAGGATTAATTAACTTATTTTATTAATTAATAACTAATTTTATTAAACCATTTTTATTTTTAATTATTATTTTTATTTTTAATTCTAATTCTCTTTTTTTTAATAAAACGTTATGGGGCGTGGGGCCCCATTGTCATAGGGCCAATGGGGGCCTTAGCGTTACGGGCATGCGGGCGTGCGCCCGAGTCCACCCGGGAAGGGGGCAACGGGCGCCTGGGCGGGCGCTCGCCCGCAGGGAGTGCGACGGGGCGAGGCCGGTGGCC
>NC_057800.1:127550851-127562339 GCF_018294505.1 Triticum aestivum | reverse complement strand
GAAGAGGGAGACGTGGGGAGTGGGGGGGAGAGTGTGCGGTTAGGGTTTCGGGGATGGGGGGTTATGGGGAGGCCGGTTGGGCCAAGGGGGAGCTGGGCCGGCCTGGCAGGTCGTGGCCTAGTTGGGTCGGTGGCGTGCTGGGCCGGAGCCCCGGGGGTTTCTCTTCCCTTTTTTTTGTTGTTCCTTTTTTCCCATTATCTCTTATTATTTGTTTTCTGTTTAATTCATTTAAAAGTATTTAGGCATTTTATAAAAATGTGTTTTCTGCACTATAATTACCTATGCCATTTTTGGCACAGCCCGAACATTTTAGTTTAATATTTTGAAAACTTTTGTCGTTTGATCGATTTAGGATTTAAATATGAAACGGTTTCGAATTAACCCGAGATTAATTACAGTGACAGAGGTGATGTGTCATCATTAGTAGGGGATTACTGTAGCTTGATTATCCGGGCGTCACATGCATGCATGGGTGCGTACGTGCGTGTGTTCGTGAGTGCATGTGTATGTGTCAGTGTTGCACGCCAGCATGCATGCGTGTGTACGTGTCAGTGTTGCACGCCTACATGTGTGCGTGTCTTGCGTGCGTGCATGCGTACGTGCGGGGTGAGGCTACACGTTAGTCGACTGCCTTTTTCATCTCCGGTCATTAGATTTCCCAGCCGTTGGATATGAAATCAAGGGCCTCCAGTATATCATCAAACTCCACCCCCTGAGCCGCCAGCCACCACCGGCCGAACCGCCAGCCCCCGCCCTCCCCAAAACCACTCCCCACCGCCGGTCCGCCGCCGCACCGGCCATCCCTCTAGCACCCCCCCCCACCGAGCTTTTTCTCCGAGGAACCCCACCCCACCGCCCAATGAACGCCCCACCAACCGCCGGTGACTGCCAACCAGAGGTCTCACGACTTCGAATACCCACCGACCACTAATTTATTATCATTTCTGTTCTTCATATACGCGCTGACGGGTGGGCCCTATGGTAATGTGCGCTGCCAAATGTGGACCGTTTGACTGGTCAATTGATCATGTTATCAACAAATTACGGAGCTGTATGGTGAGCCAGTGACCATATGATCACCCTAAAATGTACTCCTATTTTATTAACACAGTACAGACACAAACTACTATTTCTTTCTTTCATATACGGGCTGACAGGTGGGCCCCACGGTTACGTGCCCCAATGGTGCAACACTAGTTGCGTCGCGTGGAACGTTTTACTGGTCAATTGATTGTGTCATCAACAAAATACGGAGTTGTACGGGTGAGCTAGTGACCGTATAATCATGATATGTATTTGTTTAACACTGTACAGACGCATCGGCTCATATATACGTGCAAGAACTCACCGCTATAAGCGCACACACGCGAACCCTACCCCTATGAGCACCTTCGAGAGAGTGGGCCAGCATATATGATCTTGATATTTTACGAAGTCACCATAGGTGCCTCGTAGTCGAGTGGAACATCTCCTCCCACTGAACGTACGTCGCCGGAAAATACTGAAATTAACACAAGATAAATGCGAGCACCGGGACTTTAACCTTGATGGGCTCGAGAAACCACTGTCCTCTAACCATCCAACCACATGTTGGTTAGCACGACAAAATGTATGTGGTGACCGTGATGAGCTTATTCTGAAGTCCAGTTACCATATCGTGCTTTCGCTTCAAATACAATGACCGTAAGTGTCGTCAACAAAATACGGAGCACGCATCAAATGCAAAGTCCGTCAGTGTCATCAACAAAATATGGAGACATATCGTGAGCTAGATACCATTGTACTATTGTATATGCTTATTTTCTTAGTGGCCGATTGCGTGTGTGGTGTGGTGGGAACATCATTTCTAGTTGTGGTGGGTCAACATGAAGACTCATGGGTCGGTTCCATCCTGCACCACATATAGGGGGACCGAGACGTATTATACGAAGACCCATGTGGAGGACTCGGCGCACAACACGAAGCTACCAGAGTCGCGGAGGACTCTATCCCCACTGGTGATAAGCCAACTATATATGATTTGTAACCCTAGGCCCTTAGTATGTTATACAAGCTTGGGGGCTAGTTCGTCGATAGTATACACACACACGCACAATGCCTGGTATTCACGTGTACTTTGTACACACCCCTATCACTAATATACAGTACCAGGAGTAGGCTCTTTCTTCAACTGCAATTGAATTCTAGCATGTGCATGTGTTTATTTCATATTATCGATCCATAGAGTGAGAGCGGTTTGAAATACAGGCAATGGATGCTTTTGCAATTCATATATAAACATTAATTAGTGCACTCCATGTTGTTAGTGTGAAGCACTTTATATATTTGTCACTTGCATGGATACATTCCAAATTGCTAGCTACGAAATAGAATACATGTCGAATTCAACTTAAAGGGGGTTTTGAAGATTCGAATTCATAGGAAGTGCATTCATCTATTTGAACCCGAGATAATGGCATTTGTAAATTAGATGTAAAAGGGGGCATCAATCTTTGTTGTGAGTTTGAACATGCGATATATATTCATATGCATATCTAACTTTTTTTGCAACCAAGGAGATTATATCTGGAACCATGCATGAACCGAGGTAAGTTGCATATTTTTTAACATATACTCGTGTACAATGTATATTCAAATGTACCCCCTCCATTCCAAAATAATCGTAGCTTTAGGATTTTCAAGAGTAAATATTTGTGAAGTTTGACAGATCCTGAAAGTTCAATTCGAGAGAACCGAAAACATTAATGCTTTTGCTCCCAAATATCGAACGAAGCGCCAAATAGGCCTTTGGTCACCCGAAACCGCGCGAGACTAATGTTTTGGTGGTAGGAAATTACTGTCCTGACTCTGGCCCATGTAGTTTATCGGCCCGATGTCCAAATGTCTAACCGGGGTAGGTTTGTAACTTCACCAAGACGCCAGAGAAGCATTCATATGCCGTGGGCGCCTACCCATGCGCTCGGCCGAAATCTATCCTGCCCACATTTGGGACACCTGACATGACTGTCCTACCCCCAACCCGCAATATGTCCGAAATTTTAGATGGGGTGAAAGTTTGTAACTTCCCCAAATTTCAAACAAGTGCGTCTCAAACCGAAGCATTGTTCCCCCTTAGTTCCCCGCCTCCCTCCGTTTCCCCATTCATACTCTGTGGGCGCGAAAACGCCCTCTCCACCAGCCGCAAAACCCCAGCATCCTCCGTCCTCCACCCCATAGCGGGGAATCCACCGCTGCCCTCCTCCATCACGCTGGAGCCAGTACCCCGACTATCGGCATTCTGGGAACGGGGGTCCCCAGACTTGCCTGCCTGCGGCCTGCGGTGTGGCTCAAAAGGGGGCCCCAGCACGGCCCGTCTTCACCAACACAAACCCAAGACCCTTGCGAGGGGCCAAGCCTCGCGGGGCGGACGACGCGGAGCTTCCTCAGGCACGGCCTCGTCAGGCTGGCTCACAAGGAGGCGGAGAAATCAAGGCGGGGTACCTCGTGAGGTGCCCGTGACGCAAGCCATGACGACTCAGGGCGCCAGGCGGGTGCCAGCCCGCGCAGCGTCCTCCTTTCCTCTTTGGTGCAAAGGGGGCAAGCGCAGCCGCGGAGTAACGAGGCATCAGGCAAAGGTTGCCATTTCGGTTCAATGAGACCAAGACCTGGAGGACTACGAGATGGAGGTCACCCTGGAGCCCAAGACGGCGTCATCACCAGAGCTTTGCGCAGGCGAAGACTACTTTTGTCAGGATGGCTGATACTTGTTGTCCCCTTTCAAATTAGCCCGCCATTGTTGGCTCCCTTCCCACTCGATATTTGGGAAGAGGACCAGGGCCTCTATAAATAGGACCAGCCACCCACATAGCAAAGGGGGGTTTTTCGCGGGGAGAGAGGTTCGTTCGTTCGGTCAGTTAGAGAGAGAGAGAGAGAGAGAAAGGCGACTGAACTCCTCTCAGTAGTTCATCGCCCCGGCCCAGAACAGACCCTCGCGAGGCTGTTCTTCCTTGTATTGTTCATCATCATCAGCCCAAGAGGCAATCCACCACACCACACACTGGAGTAGGGTATTACACCACATCGGTGGCCCGAACCAGTATAAACCCTGTGTCTCTTGTGCTGTTCTTCCCATAGTTTAGATCCTAGCGTGGCGGAGGGGTGCAGGTAGGTAGGAGGCGTAATCTTCGCGCGCACCCTAGTGTTCGAACCTCAAGGGTCTGCCGGAACCCGAAATCCGACATTTGGCGCGCCAGGTAGGGGTGCGCTGGAATTCGTCTTCCATCACCCCGTTCTCCTCCTACCATTGCGCCCATGTCTGACGCTCGTCGGGCCCACGCGGAGCGCCGGGCCGCCCTCGCTTCCCGCGTCGCCCAGACGGCCCCTGTCGGCAGGCGTCCTCGCCGTTCCCCGTCACCTTCCATCAACACCGCCACCGGCCCGGCGGGGGACGAATAGGAAGCATTGTCTCAGCATCCATCCGTGCGCCAAGACGGCCGCACCGCAACTCCCTCGCTCGCCCCAGCTGGATCTTCGTCCCGCGCACTCCGCGGGCCCATGGAGGCTCGAGCTGCGCTCAACGCGGCAAACGAGCTCCTGCGCTACCGCCCCGTCGACGACGTCTACGAAGAATGGCTCGACCGTGTCGCCGAGCTCGTCCGCGCCGCAGGGGGCTCTTCCGCGCCGTCCGTTCCGCTGCACCGCACCCCGCCCCGCACGGGCGACGAGGCACCGGCGGCGCCCCGACCGCCTCCTCCTCAAGAAGATGCCATGGCTCCAAGGCGCGTGTCCCCTGGGCGGAACCCGCTCCGTCAGGTGCTAGCGCAGCAAGAACAGAGGTGCCAAGAAGTCCCTCGCCTGCAAGAAGCTGCCCGGGCGCTCCCTGCTCCAGCACGTCGCGACCATGCTCCTGCTCCCGCGCATCAAGACCCCGCGCTGCTCTGAGCTGCAGCGCGTGGGGACATGCAAGGCCAGGCTCTCTGTCACCCAAGGCCTCCTGTGGCCACAGCAGGCTGCCGCGCCTACACCACCGAACTACGCAGAGTCGCGTGGCCCGACAAGTTCAAGCCAGACCTGCCTCCTCGCTACGATGGCACGGCCGACCCTGCGGAGTTCCTCTAGCTCTACGAGCTGGGCATTGAAGCTGCCAACGGAGATGAGAAGGTCATGGCGAACTGGTTTCCCATGGCGTTCAAGGACGGGGCCCGCACCTGGCTCCTGAACCTAGCTCCAGGCACAATCTCCTCCTGGGACGAGATGCGCACCCGCTTCATCGCCAACTTCCAAGGCACTCACGACCGGCCACCCGCTATGAGCGACATGCGCCGCATCAAGCAACAGCCCGGGGAGACACTGCAGAAGTACATCCAGCGCTTCAACAACGCACGCCTCAAGATTCCCAAGGTGACTGAGGAGGCCATCATCTCGGCCTTCTCCGACGGCGTGCGCGACGTCAAGATGAAGGAGGAGCTGGCGATGCATGAAGACCTGTGCACTTCCTTGGAGCTATTCAACTTTGCAAACAAGTGCGCCAGGGCTGAGGAAGGGCATCTCTCCCTCCTCGAGTTGCCTGCCGCAGACCCAGAGGAGAAGAAGCTCAAGGCCAAGGATGTGAAGTGCAAAGGGGCTGCCGTGCTCACAGCAGAACCGGACACCAAGCGGGGCAGAGATCAGCCTAAACCTTCCAAGGGCAGCCGGTACTGTGTGTACCACGACCTCCACACACACAACACTAACGAATGCCAAGAGCTCCGAGCCGTGCGTGAAGGAAGGATCGGCCATTGCCCTGACCGCGGTGACCGGGGCTACGTCCGAGGAGGAGGAAGGAACACAGGACGCTGGGAAGACCGTGGCCCGCGCTAGGGGTGGCGCGATCAACCTCGCGAGGATCGCTGGCAAGACCCGCCTCGCGAGGGAGGCTGGAGGGATCAGCCTCGCGAGGATCGCCCGCAAGGCAACGCATTCCTCCCACCGCTGCCGCCGCAGCCAAGGAGAAACGAGGACCGTCACCAGGACGAGGAGGCTGGGGGCTTCCAGGAGCCGCGCGCGATCGCCTGCATCTTGGGCGGAGCACAAGCCCCCGCCTCTCAACGCATCTTCAAGCAGTTTGCCCGCGAAGTGAACGCAGTCCTCCCCAGGCTCGAAGCCACGCGCCCTCTCAGGTGGTCGGCGTGCGCCATCATGTTCAGCTCAGCAGATCAGCTCAAGTGTGTGGCTACAGCCGGAGTCCTCCCGATGCTTTGTTCCCCAATTATCAGCAACGTGGTGGTCACCAAGACCCTCATCGATGGCGGTGCAGGACTCAACGTCCTGTCCGTGGAGATATTCAACAACCTCCAAGTGCCCTACAGCCAGCTTCAGCCAACCAAGCCTTTCTCCGGTATCACCGACGGCTCCACGGTCCCGATTGGGTAGGTCCGCCTCCCTGTCACCTTCGGGGCACGCGACAACTACCGCACCGAGCTCATCGACTTCGACGTCACCCACATTCGCCTACCGTACAATGCCATCCTTGGGTACCCAGTGCTGGCCAAGTTCATGGCCGTAACTCACCACGGCTACAACGTCCTTAAGATGCCAGGAAGCGGCGGAGTCATCACGGTGCCCTCTGAAGAGAAGGACGCGGTGTGTTCCCTGGAGCGAGCCTTTCAGGCCGCATCACTGGAAGACCCGGATCGTGGAAGCAGGAGGCCTCCCGAGACCGCCCCCAAGAAGAAGAAGACATCGTCCGGCCTGGCCCCTCAGGAGGCAGGCCCCTCCGGGCCTGCGCCTGCTCAGGGGGAACCTCCCTCCATCGCATAGGAAAGCGCGCCCAGCGCCCTCCTCAGGCAGGGCACGGGGGCTCTCCCCTGGAGGGCCACCGACCTAGCTAGGGTCACGAGGGAGGCGCTTGGGCACCACCTGGAGGCATGTTTCGAAGCATGTTTCCCTCAAGAAGGAGCAAGGCAGGGAGATCTAGACCCTCAGGAGTTCGTCAGCAAGGCCATTCAGGAGCTACAGGAGTCAAGAGTCATGAGAGGCGGCCGTCGCCTACCAGCAGTGGCCCCCCATCCAGGCGAGGATGGCGGGCTACACGTCTGCATCGATGTACCAGGGCTCAACCAAGTCTCCTCCCTGGAGCGCCTCTGGCCCTCGCGAGTGGGGCGCTGCGGAGGCCCACCCCACAGCTACGTTCGCATGCTTTACGGCTTGCCGAGCGTGGCTGACATGTACCAGCGCCTCATGAGGGGCATCGCGGAGGCACAAGAGGCCAGGTGTTCCGCAGCCCTGGCAGAGATGGAGATGGCCCGCGAGGAGCTGCCAGCGCCTCCGGAGCCTCCCGAGGCCCCTGGGCCTAGGGGCTCGTGAGGATCGGCTCCCGCAGCCCATCGAGTCTTCTACACTGACACTCCTTCATCCTCAACATCATCAGGTGACATCTCTCTAGTTTCACTTCCAACTGGGAGCGCCCCCCAGGGTTGCATTATTCCCAGGCCGTGTGGGTCTGTCCCTGCGGCGTGTATCCCTTTTTATTTCGCGTCGTTAGCTTACCTTGTTGGGGGCGCCCCTCGAGCTGCATGACCCCCCAAGTCGCTCGGGCCAGACACGGTGATGCCCACATTCCTAGCATCTATTTGAATGAATCCACTCCTTCACGGCTAACGTGTTTAACCTAGTTGCCTGCTCAGCTGACGCCAACTAACGAAGCTGCTCCCAAACGGCACGACGCTTGCGCATGGGTCCGTCCCTGCAACGCCGACAAACCTGGATGGCTGAGCTCTGGCCACGGCAGCCCCGCAGAGCGTCACCTCGTCAAGCCTTCAGTGCCTCGCTACTCCTCAGAAGCAACCAACGGCTGACTATCGATTGTCATGGCAACCCCTTGTTTTCTCTATGCTGGACCTGCAGGACCTCCTGAAGGAGCTGCGTCAGGCGAGGCTCTTCCTGTGTCTCCTTCGCTCTCGTCTGCGTGAACCGCTTGCATGTTAAAGGGGGGGTGCCTGAGCATCACGACTCAGGGCTCCTACTGGCTCTCCAGCCTTCACCCTCTGGCCTTGACCACGGCATCGCGACCTGGCATACCAGCGACGGCTGAGACTCGCTCGAGGGCCGGGACCCGAGGACGTAGAGCAGAAAGGGGAGCAAAGGCGAGGGCGGAGAGACACACGAGGACCTCGCCGAGCAACCTCGCGCCTGCCGAAGCACGGTCCCGGCGACACACCAGAGAGCGGCCCCTGATCATCGAGATAAGTCATCGCCCGAAAGCGCCAGCTGCCGTGGCACCATCCCCGCACCTAATGCCATCCCGTGTTAGCGACGCCATTCTCCTTTCTCACCAAACGACGGCTGCTTGAGCGCCAAAGGGGACCTCCTGAGCATCGCGAGTCAGGGGCTCTTACCGAACTCCGGTCGCTCTCCTCCTGGCCTTGACCACGACATCGCGACCTGGCATACTAGCGACGGCTGAAGCCGCCTTGAGACTAGGACCTGTCGGCGCAGAGCACCAAGCCCTCGTGAGGTTCGAAAGGGAGGACCGAGCTAAGGCGGAATGAGCAACTCGCGCAAATTTATGACAAGGGTTATATTAGCAAAACGGGATCACAGGCACCTTACAAGCCCCTACAGGACGCGTTTTTGACTCCTCGCATGGAACGGATCCTAAAGGGACAAAACTACACGCGTCCCTGCAAAAGACGCCATCATCAACAGTGGGCCGTCAAGCATCGACGCCAACCCCATCCAGATCAGGGTCGGCGGCGGCCTGACGAGCCCGCCCTACTCTAGGAGCGGCGCCGGCTCGGGGGCTCGTAGCTGTCTCCGCTCGTCTCTGGAGTCGCGAAGAACTCGCCGGAGTCGCTGGAACCTCCGGCGTCTCCACCGCCTAAGGAGCCTCCAAGGGAGCGGGTGGCGAGCCCAGTCCTCGCCGCAGCAGGGCCCAGGCCGCCTTCCCCGGGGCAGCACTCCAGCCGGCGCCCGCTCGCATCGAAGACCTTGAAGAGCATCACCGAAGCACCATCATAGTCCAAGTGGACCGCGAAGACGCCCCTTGTCCTGCAAACCCGGGCGATCTCTCTCCAGCCCCGAGTCATGTAGAACTCGCCCGGGGCGACGACCGTGACCTCTGCCTCGGTCGCGAGGGTGCTGCAGCCGGCGTGCTGCAGCCAGAGCTCCAGGGGCTCCCCCTGCGGGATGATGGAGGAGAAGAAGGGAGGCAGGCTGATCCAAGCCTGAAGAGGAATGGCGATGTGGAGCACGGACTCTTGGGAGAAGCCCTCGGTGTGGACCCCAGGGGGGACGACCCACACCTTCGTGACCCGTCGGTGCCGACGGCGACACCACCCGTGGCGGTCAGCATCAGCTCCTCAGGGGCCCTCGACGTGGGCGTACAATGGGAGAGGGAACCCCGGCGGCGCCCGCTCGCACAAAGGCCTCGACACCACCTGAAGGGCCCCCTTGTCCGGGCCACGGTGGATGAGCCGTTTCTTCGGCGGGAGTGGGTCTGGCCCCTCTCGGGGAGCCTTTCCCTTCTCTGCCGTCGAGAACCGGCGGATCGGAGCCATCGCGGCAAGACGGAGCAAGGATTGGGAAGAAGGAGAAGCAAGGAGGGATGGACTGGAAGGGCGTGCGCCGTTCCGTACCTATAGCCGGTGAAGGCCAACCGCCGGCCTCCACGATCGCAGGTAATCATGACCCGTTTTGCTTGCAGGGACTCGTCCAATCCGTGCAGTTGCCGAGGCGCCATGGGGAAGTGGAGACGCTCACGTCCAATCAACCGCCACGCGGCGCCCAAGGCCGCAGGCTGTTAGGGCCCGCAGCGCTTCGCCCTCGCCCTTCCGCCTCCCTGCACAGTCAAGTCTGGGCACGCCTTGGGCCCGGGGGCTACTGTCGGCGTTCTGGGAACGGGGGTCCCCAGACTTTCCTGCCTGCGGCCTGCGGCGTGGCTCAAAAGGGGGCCCCAGCACGGCCCGTCTTCATCAACACAAACCCAAGACCCTCGCGAGGGGCCAAGCCTCGCGGGGCGGACGACGTGAAGCTTCCTCAGGCACGGCCTCGTCAGGCTGGCTCACGAGGAGGAGGAGAAATCAAGGCGGGGTACGTCATGCCCGTGACGCAAGCCATGACGACTCAGGGCGCCAGGCGGGTGCCAGCCCGCGCAGCGTCCTTCTTTCCTCTTTGGTGCAAAGGGGGCAAGCGCAGCTGCAGAGAACCGAGGAATCAGGCAAAGGTTGCCATTTCGATGCAACGAGACCAAGACCAGGAGGACTACGACATGGAGGTCACCGTGGAGCCCAAGACGATGTCATCACCAGAGCTTTGTGCAGGCGAAGACTACTTTTGTCAGGATGGCTGATACTTGTTGTCTCCTTTCAAATTAGCCCGCCATTGTTGGCTCCCTTCCCGTTCGATATTTGGGAAGAGGACCAGGGCCTCTATAAATAGGACCTGCCACCCACATAGCAAAGGGGGGTTTTTCACGTGAAGAGAGGTTCGTTTGTTCGGTCAGTTAGAGAGAGAGAGAGAAAGAGAAAGGCGACTGAACTCCTCCCAGCAGTTCATCGCCCCGGCCCAGAACAGACCCTCGCGAGGCTGTTCTTCCTTGTATTGTTCATCATCATCAGCCCAAGAGGCAATCCACCACACCACACACTGGAGTAGGGTATTACACCACATCGGTGGCCCGAACCAGTATAAACCCTGTGTCTCTTGTGCTGTTCTTCCCATAGTTTAGATCCTAATGTGGCGGAGGGGTGCGGGTAGGTAGGAGGCGTAATCTTCGCGCGCACCCTAGTGTTCGAACCTCAAGGGTCTGCCGGAACCCAAAATCCGACACTCACGTCGTCGCCCAACGCAACCGCCACCGCAACGCCCTCAAGGACTTAGCAGCTGAAGCCGAGGCAGAGCTGCCTCCACGATGCCGACGCTGACGTGCGCCGTACCAGAACCACTCCGACCACGCCATCCTGCGCCTCACTGCTGCAGCTCCACTGTCGCAACCGTCCACCGCACCGGAGCTATTCCCGCTACGCCGTCGTTCGCCGCCTCGGATCTGCTTCCCCGCCACCGATAGACGGCCACCGCACCACACTCAGCAACTTAGCCATGGGTTCGTCCAAGGCTGCACCGTCCTCCACAACTTTCGGTTTCCGGTGAACAAGAAGATCATCGAAAAAACAGAAGGAGGACACAGCACTGCCGGCAGAAATAGGTACTCCTCTTCCCTTATTCGTGAAAATCTTACGTCTCCGCTCACACCGTATTCATCCCATGAAAGAAACTAGTTGAGCGCTTCTTACTGCATCTTCTTCGTGATACTAAATGCACAAGGTTTCCTCCCTTTTACTATTTCACCTTTGCTAGAGGTTAGTAGCCCGCCTGGATTTCAATTCAGGGTCAGTCGAACCACAATTAAAAGAAGCAGCACCTGCTTATGGGCAAGGAGCACCTAGTCCGCCTCTTCCCTGGGGAAGTGGCGCATCGGTGTCTATCATAGGGGTGTGGGGCGCAGGAGCTGCTTGCGCCCGATCTGGAGGTT
>NC_057800.1:127462611-127550623 GCF_018294505.1 Triticum aestivum | reverse complement strand
GCGGTGAGGTCGAGGGGAGGGCGCAGGCAGGGGAGGAATATTGTGCCGGTGGTCGCTGGCGTTTCGAGGAAGATCGTCAACACTGACTCACTGGAGGTAGATGAAGGCGATTTGCCCATTCTTTGTACATCGGACGGTGCAGAAAAAATGGACTGACCTATTTTCTTTCAGTCGACTGTTATTTTCATTGAATCCTGTAGTAATTTAGTGTGCCATGCATGTTGTAGAGCTATCATATGTCTCCCGTCATTTATTTCTCACCGACCTGCTATCTGCTACCTTTACACTCTACTAATTATGCACAGACTTCACCCATACTCACACTATTGTTTTTTTATGCATGGGTATTTCAGACTCTGACGCTGTGTTGATGAATGCAGAAAAGAAAAGACAGAAGTCGCTCCAGTGTAATTCGAAGATAAGCACTAAGTGTTCCAGCGCTCTAACGGTTGCAGTGTCAGCAGTTGGAGACAGTAAACGTAGCTCTGCAGTTGATGATCTCAATTGCCACACACAACCATCCCAGGTGCTTGCTTTAACTTCGCGCTGTCAAATGTGGTTGCATGTTGCATATGGTGTCTACCTTGTATTGCTTCCAATTTGGTTAAATTGCATCTGCTTACTTTACACATTATGCCTTTGATAATGACATGTCTTCCTGTTTTTGATACATACTACATATGTCTATTAACCATGTTCGTACATCAAACTAATGCTCTTTTGTATCCCTGGTCAATCACTTATGATGAGACAGTCACCCGGGTGGGTTTCTGTGAGACACCATACTCGTTTAAAGAGTGAAGTGTCATCCTCCCCACATGATTCTCAAGAAACAACAAGGCTAAATGAAGATAGTCAATGTAGCTCTCTAGTTGATCACCGCAATTTCCCCACACCACCATCGCAGGTGCTTGCTCTTACTTGGCAGTGTGATATGTAGTGTTCGTCTTACATGAAAGTAGTGTTCGTCAGTATCATGCATCAATGAGTTCTGAAGAGCAAATTTTAATCCTTTTTCTTGTGGGTTTGACTTGACAAGGCAAAATCAAGAAAGAGGAAGGAAAAGAGTAAGGAAGGTGATGATGGTGGTCCTCTGCAGCAACGTAAACGGAGCATCTGTACCGATTCTCCTTGTACTGATAGTGCATTACAAGGTCCAAGTCTCCGCTCCCCTACTCCACCATCCAAGGTGCTTGCTCTAACTTGGCAGTGTGATATCTAGTTGCATGTTGCATATGGTGTCTAGCTCGTATTGCTCCTAATTAGTGTAAACTGCATCTGCTTAGCTTACACATGATACATGTGAATATGACAGACTTTCCTGTTTTTGGTACATACTATATCTGATGATAAGGCACCTTTAAGTCGCCATTGTGATATTGGTTGTGTCTTGCATATGATTTCTAGCATGTATTGCTTCTAATTTGTTGAAATGCCATACAGTTTGAACTTGGCAGAGTGATATTGGTTGCATCTTTCATATTGTGTCTAGCTTGCAGTGCTTCTAATTTGTTGAAATGCCTTCTGCTTAGTTACCACATCATAGGTGTGAATATGTCACACCATCCTGTTTTTCATACATATTCCATCCTCGCATCATGTGTTTGCCTTTCATCCGAGTAGTGTTCGTCAGTATCATGCATGAATGAGTTCTGAAGAGCGAATTTTATTCCTTTTTCTTATCGGTTTGACTTCACAATGCAAAATCATTGCAGCTGAAGGAAATTAGTCCAGCAGTGGATGATGGTGGTCCTTCGAAGCAATTCAAATAGGGGGTCTCTACAGATTCTACTCCGCCATCCTCCCAACAAGATTCACAAGACAACACAAGGCTGGACAGTCAACGTAGCTGTGTAGATGATGAGCACATCTCCCCTACTCCACCATCACAGGTGCTTGCTCTAACTTGACACTATTATATGTGGTTGCATGTTGCGTATGATGTCTAGCTTGTATTGCTTCTAACTTGAATTGCATCTGCTTACTTTACACATAATGCCTTTGAATATGACATGTGTTCCTGTTTCTAGAACATACGTGTACATGATGAGCACATCTCCCCTACTCCACCACCAAAGGTGCTTGCTCTTACTTGGAACTGTTATATGTGGTTGCGTTTTCCGTATGATGTCTAGTTTGTATTGCTTCTGATTATGTTGAATTGCATCTGCGTAGCTTACAACTTATACCTGCAACGATCACTTACCCATAAGCCACATTTAACTTTGGACTGTGATGTAGGTTGCATCTTGCATTGTCTTCTAGCTTGTACTACTTCTAATTTCTTGAAATGGCACTTACGACGAGACACTTTTTACCTGATAGAGTGTAACGCCCTCGATGCGGCTATATCTCCCACGTGTTGAAGCACGACTTAGAGGCATAACCGCATTGAAAGCAATGTCGCGAGTGAGGTAATCTTCACACAACCCATGTAATACATAAGGGAAAGAGATACATAGTTGGCTTACAATCGCCACATCACACAAATACATGAATAAAGCATTACATCAACCAGATACAATCAAGGTCCGACTACGGAACCAAAATAAAGGAAGAACCCCAAAAGAGACAAGGTCCCCGATCGACCCCAACTGGGCTCCACTACTGATCAACTAGAACAAAATAACACAAAGGACAAGATCTTCATCGGGCTCCTCCTGAGCTTGATTGTGTCATCTACACGGTTCAACGGCACCTGCAAGCTGGTTTTGGAAGTATCTGTGAGTCACGGGGACTCAGCAATCTCGCACCCTCGCGATCAAGACTATTTAAGCTTATGGGTAAGGTAAAAGTATGAGGTGGAGCTGCAGCAAGCGACTAGCATATATGGTGGCTAACATACGCAAATGAGAGCGAGAAGAGAAGGCAAAGCACGGTCGATAAAAGTATGATCAAGAAGTGATCCTAGAACAACCTACGTCAAGCATAACTCCAAAACCGTGTTCACTTCCCGGACTCCGCCGAGAAGAGACCATCACGGTTACACACGCGGTTGATGTATTTTAATTAAGGTCAACTTCAGGTTTTCTACAACCGGACGTTAACAAATTCCCATCTGCCCATAACCGCGGGCACGGCTTTCGAAAGTTCAAATCCCTGCAGGGGGTCCCAACTTAGCCCATGACAAGCTCTCACGGTCAACGAAGGATATTCCTTCTAGCGGGAAGACCCGATCAGACTCGGAATCCCGGTTACAAGACATTTCGACCAGGTAAAACTAAACTAGCAACACCGCCCGAATGTGCCGACAAATCCCGATAGGAGCTGCACATATCTCTTTCTCAGGGCACACTCAGATCGTCCTAGGTACGGGTAGGCCAGCCCAGAGTTGCCCCTGGTGGCCACTGGCAGCTGACAGGTGGACCAACACTCAGAGGAGCACTAGCCCGGGGGGGTTAAAATAAGATGACCCTTGAGTTTGCAGAACCCAAGGGAAAGAAAAGGCTAGGTGGCGAATGGTAAAACCAATGTTGGGCATTGCTGGAGGAGTTTTATTCAAGGCGAACTATGAAGGGGTTCCCATTATTACCCAACCGCGTAAGGAATGCAAAATCCGGGAACATAACACCGATATGACGGAAACTAGGGCGGCAAGAGTGGAACAAAACACCAGGCATAAGGCCGAGCCTTCCACCCTTTACCAAGTATATAGATGCATTAATTAAATAAGAGATATTGTGATATCCCAACAAGTAAACATGTTCCAACAAGGAACAACATCTCCATGTTCCAACAAGGAACAAACTTCAATCTTCACCCGCAACTAACAACGCTATAAGAGGGGCTGAGCAAAGCGGTAACATAGCCAATCAACGGTTTGCTAGGACAAGGTGGGTTAGAGGCTTGGTTCAACAATATAGGAGGCATGATAAGCAAGTGGTAGGTATCGCAGCATAGGCATAGCAAAAGAGCGAGCATCTAGCAAGCAAAGATATAAGTGATTTCGAGGGTATGGTCATCTTGCCTGAAATCCCGCAAGGAAGAAGAATGAGTCCATGAAGAAGACAAACGAACGTAGCCAATGGATCCTCACAACACGACATTATCGGAACCAACCCGAAGAAGCAACACCGGAAAGAAGCAAACAACATTGTAAACAACCAACACATGACCATGGCATGATGCACAATCGAGTATGATGCATGTCCGGTTTAATGAAGCATGGCATGGCAAAGTGCACAAACAATACTACAAATTAAGTGGAGCTCACTATGCAACGGAGTTGCATATTGACGAAACACCACATGACTTATTTAGATCGATCTTGTTTATGTACCCAACAATATTAAATGTTGTTAGCATGGCAAGAGGTGAAGCATGATGAAACTATCTAATCTAGGCAAGTTTAAATGAGGCCGGAACAACAAAACAGCAAGTCCGGAAACTCCTCATATGCATATATTAGGTTTGGTACTGTTCTTCCCTAAACATAATTTTAGAGTTGTTAACCATGCTAGATGAGTGCATCATGTTAAACTAGGCATTTTTCTACCCCATTTACATATAAAGTTTATTAAATTCGGAGTTACGATTATTTAGTTATGAAATAAATCATTTTAACATGGCATAGGGGAAAATTTAAACAAACAGCAATTTAAACATTTTAACCATGGAGAAAAGTGGCATATTATGAAACTACACAAAATTCTAGGCATTTTACATATATAAGTTGTTTAAAACCGATGCATGGTTTGTGAGTTACGATATGCATGAACTAGGGGGATTATTCTATAAAACTGCCAGACTCCTGGAAAAAGATAAATCGTTCCACGGAAAAAAATACGAGTCAGGCCGAATTTGCTAGCTGGCCCAATAGTTTACAGGAGAAGGAGTGGAGAGGGGCTGCTCACTTTGGGCCTTCAGGGAGCTGACAGATCTGGGCCTCGGCCCGGTCTGTGGGTGGATGAGGTGCGGCTGGGCCATGGCAACGAAGCAGGCTGGGCCTGGCGCTTGCTTCGTTCGGTCAACGCGAGCGCTCAATTCAGATAGCGTCGATGCAGAAGATCTGTTGCTAGTCTCCCTCGCTCAAGCAGAAGGAGACGATGCTGGGAACTCGCGGCGAGGCCGGCAGGCGTGCGAAGCGGTGGGTCAGTGAGGCGGCGAGCAGATCCCGGCGGCGATGTGCCGAACGGAGGCTGATGGAGGTGGGTCCAGCGACGGCTTGCGGGCAGAGTAGAAGAAGGCTGCGCGTCCTCGGCAGCGGTGCCATGGCAGGACACAGACCCAGCGCGGGGCGAGGACTCGACAAGGCGGAGGGAGGCATGGTCAATGGAGCGACCTGCAGCGACTGCAACTCCCGCTCGCTGCAGACAAGATGCAGCACGGCAAGGGACTTGGTGGCTTGGCGAGGATGGCGGGGCCTGATGGCGAGGCAGGAGAGATGGGGCACAGCGACGGATGCAGGGGCGCTTGGCGCTACTCCGACGAGCTGAGGACTCCGGCGGGACGGCAGGATGGTGTGGTTCCGGCGAAGGAGAAGCAGAGGAGGGCAACATGGCGCGATGGCGGAAGCTCCTGCTGCTGCAGCAGGACTCGAGGAGCTCGGTGCGGGGCTCACCCATTCATGGTGTGGGGTTCCTGAGAGAGAGAGATGTGAGAAGGGAGAAACCAGAGGAGATGGATGAAAGCGCGAAGGCAAGGAGAGGGACGGCTTGTTGGCTGACTGGTGGATCGGGAGGAGCTAGTTGAATCAGAAGGAGGGGATGGATGGGACAGAGATGATTTGCCGATGCTCTGTTCGGTGGTGCCTGAAAACGCACTGGATCAGGCAGGGGAGATCCGGAGGGGGATTTGGTGGAGTATGGCGGCGGCTGAGGGGGACAAATGACCTAGATTTTAGGGTTGGCTTGATTGGGTAGGTGGTGGACTATATATATAGGGACAATCGGATTAGGTTTGGACCCTCCGATCAAAATCAGACGGTCTCGGATAAATAGGTTAGGGAGCCCAATTAAGAAAACAGAGACATTTTGTAGATGTTTGGGGATGATCCAGACACAACGGTGGCGACAATATGGGTCGGGTTCGGGACAACTTTCGGACGCGCGCGCGAGGAGGGCCGCGGGCTGACGAGAGAGGTTAGGTTGGGTCTGGCGGATTGTGAAGAGCGGGTTGGTCTAAGAGAAGAGGGGTGAGGGAGTCCTGGATTAGGGGGTGTTCGGGTAGCCAGACTATACCTTCAGCCGGACTCCTGGACTATGAAGATACAAGATTGAAGACTTCGTCCCGTGTCCGGATGGGACTTTCCTTGGCGTGGAAGGCAAGCTTGGGGATGCGGATATTCAAGATCTCCTACCATTGTAACCGACTTTATGTAACCCTAACCCTATCCGGTGTCTATATAAACCGAAGGGTTGTAGTCCGTAGGCAATCAACTCCATACACAACAATCATACCATAGGCTAGCTTCTAGGGTTTAGCCTCCTTGATCTCGTGGTAGATCTACTCTTGTACTACCCATATCATCAATATTAATCAAGCAGGAGTAGGGTATTACCTCCATCGAGAGGGCCCGAACCTGGGTAAAACAAAGTGTTCCCTGTCTCCTGTTACCATCCGACCTAGACACACAGTTCGGGACCCCCTACCCGAGATCCTCCGGTTTTGACACCGACATTGGTGCTTTCATTGAGAGTTCCTCTGTGTCGTCGCCTTTAGGCCCAATGCCTCCTTTGATCATCAACAACGATACGGTCCAGGGTAAGACTTTTTTCCCCGGACAGATCTTTGTCTTCGGCGGCTTCGCTCTGCGGGTCGATTCGCTCGGCCACCTGGAGCAGATCGAAAGCTACGCCCCTGGCCATGAAGTCAGGTTTGGAAGCTTAAACTACATGGCTGACATCCGCGGAGACTTGATCTTCGACAGATTCGAGCCACAGCCAAGCGCACCGCACTGTCTCGATGGGCATGATATAGCTCTGCCGCCGAACAGCGCCTTGGAGGCCGCGCACGCATCGGTTTCGACCATTGATTCGGAGCCGACTGCACCAATCGAGGATCAGCGGTTGGACGCTGCCTCAGGGGCTGCGATCTCAGAGGCGATCGAGCCGAACTCCAGCCCCGCACTCCGCATGGCCCGTGACTCCGAGGAGCCGGATTCCTCTCTGAACTCCGAGCCCCCCGCGCCCCTGCCAATCGAATCCGATTGGGCGCCGATAATGGAGTTCACCGCTGTGGACATCTTTCAGCACTCGCCCTTCGGCGACATCCTGAATTCTCTAAAGTCTCTCTCTTTATCAGGAGAGCCTTGGCCGGACTACGGTCAGCGAGGGTGGAATACGGATGATGAGGAAATTCAAAGCCCACGCACCACCCACTTTGTAGCCACTGTCGACGATCTAACCGACATGCTTGACTTCGACTCCGAAGACATCAACGGCATGGACGACGATGTAGGAGACGAACAGGAACCAACACCTGTAGGGCGCTGGAAGGCCACCTCGTCATATGACATATATATGGTGGATACTCCAAAAGATGGAGATGGTGATGGAACAGTGGGGGATGACGCCCCCAAGAAACAGCCAAAGCGCCGGCGTCAGCGGTGCCGCTCTAAATCCCGCCAAAGCAAAAACGGTGATTCCGGCACCGGAGATAATACTACCCCAGATAGCGCCGAAGAACACCCACCTTAGCAAAATTCGGCACAGGAAGATGGAGAAGCCAGCCCTCATGAGAGAGCGGCATACCGAGAGGTCGAGGACGATAACTATACGCCTCCCTCCGAAGACGAGGCAAGCCTCGATGACGACGAATTCGTCATACCATCAGACCCCGGCGAACAAGAGCGTTTTAAACGCAGGCTTTTAGCCATGACAAGCAGCCTCAAGAAAAAGCAGCAACAGCTTAGAACTGCCCAAGATTTTCTAGCTAATAGATGGACTGAAGTCCTTGCGGCCAAAGAGTATGAACTCGAACGCCCCTCCAAGAGTTACCCAAAGCGCAGGCCGCTACCCCGATCAGAGGAAGAAGCACCTACATCACCAGCGAATGACATGGCAGACCGGCCACCTCGCGGCCGCGACAGAGAGGCCTCTCGGCCCTCCACCCAAGCCATGCCCCGACGCCGCTCAACTAAGGCATGGGAAAATGCGCCCGACCTGCGAGACATACTGGAGGATAAGGCAACACAAACAAGATCGATCTACGGATCGCGCAGGCGCCCTACGGCATGTGACAATGATCCTCACTCCGGATACAACAAATCCGGCCAGGCCGAACACAACAGACATAGCTCTTCCGAGCTGCATCGTGATATAGCCCAGTACAGAGGCGCCGCACACCCGCTATGCTTCACGAATGAAGTAATGGATCATAAAATCCTAGAGGGTTTCAAACCCGTAAACATCGAATCATACGATGGCACAATAGATCCGGCGGTATGGATCGAGGATTATCTCCTCCACATCCACATGGCATGCGGCGATGATCTACACGCCATCAAATACCTCCCGCTCAAACTTAAAGGACCAGCCCTGCATTGGCTTAACAGCTTGCCAGCAGACTCAATCGGTTCTTGGGAGGACCTGGAAGCCACATTCCTCGACAACTTCCAGGGCACTTACGTGCGACTGCCGGACACCGACGACTTAAGCCACATAATTCAGCAGCCAGACGAATCGGCCAGACAATTCTGGACACGGTTCCTAACAAAGAAAAACCAGATAGTCGACTGTCCGGACGTAGAGGCCCTAGCAGCCTTCAAGCATAACATCCGCGACGAGTGGCTTGCCCGGCACCTGGGACAGGAAAAGCCGAAATCCATGGCAGCCCTCACGACACTCATGACCTGCTTTTGCGCGGGAGAAGACAGCTGGCTAGCTCGCAGTAACAACTTATCAAAGAACCCTGGTAATTCGGATACCAAGGACAAAAGTGGCAGGACACGTCGGAATAAGCAAAAACACCATGTTAACAGCGATAACAATGAAGACACGGCAGTCAATGCCGGATGCAAAGGCTATAAATCCGGTCAGCGGAAAAAGCCATTCAAAAAGAATACTCAGGGCCCGTCGAGTTTGGACCGAATACTCGATCGCTTATGCCAGATACATGGCACCCCCGAAAGGCCAGCCAATCACACTAACAGGGACTATTGGGTGTTCAAGCAGGCAGGCACGTTAAGGGCCGAAAACAGAGACAAGGGGCTGCACAGCGACGACGAGGAGCCCAAGCCGCCGAACAACAATGGACAAAAGGGCTTTCCCCCACAAGTGCGGACGGTGAACATGATATATGCAACCCACATTCCCAAGCGGGAGCGGAAGCATGCGCTACGGGACGTATACGCGATAGAGCCAGTCACCCCAAAGTTCAACCCATGGTCCTCCTGCCCGATCACTTTTGATCGAAGGGACCATCCAACTAGCATCCGTCATGGCGGCTTCGCCACATTGGTTCTCGACCCAATAATCGACAGATTTCATCTCACAAGAGCCCTCATGGACGGCGGCAGTACCCTGAACCTGCTTTACCAGGATACAGTGCGAAAAATGGGCATAGAACCCTCAAGAATTAAGCCCACAAGAACGACCTTTAAAGGCATTATACCAGGTGTAGAAGCCAACTGTACAGGCTCAGTAACACTTGACGTGGTCTTCGGATCCCCGGACAATTTCCGAAGCGAAGAGTTAATCTTCGATATAGTCCCGTTTCGCAGTGGCTATCATGCCCTGCTCAGACGAACCGCATTCGCAAAGTTCAATGCGGTGCCGCACTACACATATCTCAAGCTCAAGATGCCAGGCCCTCAAGGAGTAATTACGGTCAACTGAAACATTGAACGCTCCCTCCGTACGGAGGAGCATATGGCGGCTCTCGCAGCGGAGGTACAAAGTAGCCTTCTCAGGCAATTCTCTAGCCCGGCCATTAAAAAGCCAGACACTGCCAAGCGCGCCTGGAGTAACCCACAGCAGGACCGCCTGGCACACTCTGAGCAAGCGTAGCAATGCGGCCCCAACCCCAGCTTTCGCGACATAGCAAAACCAGTACCTCGAGTACATAACTACGCCCTTGAAATACCATGGGCACAGGGGAAGGAGCACAATAACGGCACGCCCAAAATACGGCTTAAAACATACTAGGGGCTGCCGGATTCTTTTTTTAATTTTTTCTTACTTTCAGGACTCCATACTTCGGACGACCTGTTCGGCAATTCGACTGCCGCACAAACGATGCAAGATCCAGGGAGGCAGACAAGCCATGCCGCATTATGGAACTCCCAGGTGGTCTCTGTTACGAGCGTTATACCTGTTTTGAATACACTTCCGCGGCCTGCCCCTGGTCAGGACATACTGAATAGTCCAATATCTTTCGCTTACCGCACTACTTGTATCGTTCGGCTTTGATAAATAGCCTCTCTATAAACAATGCTTAGCTTTTTGTCTATTTTCTGCATTACTCTCTTTTATATATGTTCATTAATGACATGTTGCACCCGTACACTATGGTACGGCTGTTGGGGAACGTAGCAGAAATTCAAAATTTTCCTACGTGTCACCAAGATCTATCTATGGAGAGACTAGCAACGAGGGGAAGGTGTCACATCCCTAGCTTCTGGTAATGCTCTAGGCTAGCTTCATGTGTGCAACATGTTTAAATTGTATGAAATTTGAAATGGGGATGACCAAGCCCTAGCAGCAAAGCATTGCAAATAGGTTCAACTTCAAAATATTTTCAAAGAACCCAAATTGGTTTGCAAAAATGTTCATGATCACTGGAAAAGGGTGAAAACCATATCCAGAGATGATGGATATTTTTCCAAGACATTTTTGGATTTTTTGAATAAACCATATTGTATTTGACTTTGGGCATTTGAATACTATAAATAATTTAAATGTTCAAATAAATGTTGGAAATTGTTAAGGGTCACTGAAATAATTCAGAAAGCACCCATAATTATTTCCAGGATTTTATAAAATGATTTGATATTTTAAATCAAATCCAAAAACAAATTGCAGAAATAGAAAAGAGAAACAGAACAGAAATAAAAGAGAGAAGGACTTACCTGTGAAGCCCACCTGGTGGCCCAACAGGACCGGCCCAGCGCGGCCCAGCCCGCCACCGCTACTCCCCCCCTGTCGTCTTCCTCTTGCCAGTGGGAGCAGCTGCGTGCTCGCACGCGCGCGGCCGAGGAGGCCACCTCCTCCCTGCCTGGCTGCCTCCTCCTTCCCTGGTCCCTCCCGCGACGCCACGCAGCCCCGACCCCCTCTCACTTCTCCCTCGCTCTCTGGACCTCCCTCCCCCTCGCTCCTCTGTTTCCCCTCCCGCGACCGAACGGAGCCGCCGCCACCGACGAGAGCCACCGTGGCTACCGGCCACCCCACGGCTCACCGACGCCCCAGGAAGCTCCGCCGGTCCTCCCTCTACCTCCTCAACGAGCCACGAGGCCCCGGACGTGCCACAACACCGCCCTCGATGCCTTCTTCAACCTCGGGACCGCCGGCCATCTTCGTCAAATTCGCCGGCTCCGGACCGTCCCCGACCTCGCCGAGCGTCCCCTCGTCATCGCCGTGAGTCACTGACCCTCTCCCCTAACTCAGCATGCTCCCCTCCGTGCCGTAGCGCCGTTCCCCACGAGCACCGAAGCCACCGTCCGCCATTGCTGCTGCACGCATAGCCTCCGTGCTCCCCTGGCCTCACTGAGCTGCTCTTAGTGCTCCCCATGTCTAGCAGGTGCTGCCCAGCCTCTCCATTTGCTCACTGATGCACCGTAGCGACGCGCCCGAGCACCACCGAACACCATCGCCGCCAAGGCTCGTCGCCGGCATGAGTTCCGGCGACCCCACGACCTCCCCCTCGGTCCTCTGGATGCGCGGGAGCAAGGGCCATCCCCTGGTGCCCTCAGCGCGCCAAACTGACGCCTCTAGCGCAAGTCCGGCGTGCCCCGCCGTGTTCTGTGGTCGCCGTCGGCTGGTCTCCGGCGTGCTGACGTGGCGTCGTCGTTAGGGGGTAATGACCCTGCTAACTAACCCTGTGACACTGACAGCGGGCCCCGTAGCGGGTCAAAGCCCGAGTCAACGCGGGATTAGCCCCTGTGTCACTGACGTGTGGACCCCACACGTCAGGTTTGACCCGAGCCGGCCCCTGTTGACTTGCTGACGTCATGCCAACGTCATGCTGACGCAGTAATGTTTTCTGGATTTAATTTAATTCTGAAATTCCAGAAAATGCCTAAAACTTCTAAAATTCATAGAAATTAAACCGTAACTCCAAATGAAATAAATTATATATGAAAAATTATCAGAAAAATTCAAGGAATCCATCTGTACCATTTTCATGCATGTTAGAACAACTTATAGCTGCTGTTTAGCACAAATCATATAAATGGCATTTAAATAATCACATATGGAGTTTGAATTTGAATCTTGTATTCAAACCAACCCCATTTAACTTGTTGCTAGTTGCATTAGCCCAAAACACATTCATTTTGCCATGTCATGATCATGCATCATATTGTGCATTGCATTGATTGTGTTCCCTTCTGTGTTGCCGGTATTTGTCCCCTCTCGATAGACGTGATACCGATGATGTGATCGTTGACACTGATGAAGACTCAATGTTATCTTCAGAAGTGCCAGGCAAGCAAAACCCCCTTGTTCATTCCGATACAATCCCACTCTCTCGCTCCTGCTCTCTTTTACTGCATTAGGACAACAACGATTCAACTGTTACTTGCTGCGGTAGCTGAACCCCTTTATCCTTTGCATGACCTGTCATTGCCACAGTAAATAGATGAAACCCACTAGCATGAGTAGGAGTTGTTTGAGCCCTGTTGTGCCTACTCATTCATGTTTGTTTGTCATGCCTGCTACTGCTTAGAGTTGAGTCAGGTCTGATTCATCGGGGATGAATCAGAGGCGTGTGAACATGTCCTACTGTGTGTGAGCTAAGTGTGTGAACACGATTTGGTAAAGGTAGCGGTGAGAGGCCATGTAGGAGTACATGGTGGGTTGTCTCATTGCAGCCGTCCTCAGGAACTGAGTTCTGTGTTTGTGATCCATGATTCAGCTACTACCACGCATTGGGCCCGAAACCAATGGACCCTCTCGGCTTCTTAATCACCCTTGTCCTCTGTCCAGGAGTTGCAAGTAGTTTCTGGTGTTTGTAGTATGCTAGAGGCCGTGCGCAGCGCTGACCGTAGGGGTGGGCTGTGATGCGGTAGGCACGTGGCCGGGTAAACCGGGCGCCCGTTTGGTGTCACGGAACCCTGTTCACATCGTTTGGGGCTGTGAGCGAAACTCCGGCCGGATCTCCTCATGGATGGAACCCAAATAGGCGATAAACCTGGACTAGAGACTTAGATGATTAGGTAGGTCGTGGCCGACACCCACGTTGGGCTTCCACTTGAAGGTTGCCGAGTACATGTCGTGTAAACGGCGGTAAGTGGTGAGAGCGTGTGTGAAGAAGTACACCCCTGCAGGGTTAACATCATCTATTCGAATAGCCGTGTCCGCGGAAAAGGACTTCTGGGTTGCTTATATCAGTTCATAGACAAGTGAAAGTGGATACCCTAAAATACGCAAGATAAGCGTGAGTGCTATGGATGGCGTTCTCGTAGGGAGACGGGAGCGGATCCATAGTGGTGTATTGATATGGTGAATATGTGGACTCGTGTGCGCCACCTCAAAAGAGTTACATTGCAGTCGTAGTTTAGGATAGCCACCGAGTCAAAGCTGGCTTGCTGCAGTTAAACCCCACCATCCCCTTTGTTGAAAATGATGCATATGTAGTTAGTTCTGATGTAAGTCTTGCTGGGTACATTTGTACTCACGTTTGCCTATTTATGTTTTTGCAGAGAGACTTCGGTCTCGCTAGTAGTTTCGCGTGGACTTCGACGTTTAGCTTGTTACCTCAGCTACGATCTTGTGCCCTCGGCAGGATCTGGTAGATAGTCAGGCTTCTCAGCCTTTTTCATTTATAGATGTCTGTACTCAGACATGATAGCTTCCGCTTGTGCTTTGATTTGTATGCTCTGAATGTTGGGTCATGAGACCCATGTTTGTAATGTCTCGCTCCTCGGAGCCTATTGAATAAACTACTTGAGTCGTAGAGTCATTTTGTGATGCCATGTTGTATTGCACATATCGAGCATATTGTGTGTATGTTATTGAAATGCTTGGTATGTGTGGGATCTGACTATCTAGTTGTTTATCTTTAGTAGCCTCTCTTACCGGGAAATGTCTCCTAGTGTTTCCACCGAGCCATGGTAGCTTGCTACTGCTCCGGAACACTTAGGCTGGCCGGCATGTGTCCTTCTTCGTTCCTGTGTCTGTCCCTTCGGGGAAATGTCACGCGATGAATACCGGAGTCCTGTTAGCCTGCTACAGCCCGGTTCACCGGAGTCCTGCTAGCCCAGTGCTACAGCCTGGATTCACTCGCTGATGACCGACACGTTCGATGCTGGGTCATGGATGCCTGTCCCTGTAAGTCTGTGCCACTTTGGGTTTACGACTAGCCATGTCAGCCCGGGCTCCTTATCATATGGATGCTAGCGACACTGTCATATACGTGTGCCAAAAGGCGCAAACGGTTCCGGGCTAAGGTAAGGCGACACCCGTGGGAATACCGTGCGTGAGGCCGCAAAGTGATATGAGGTGTTACATGCTAGATCGATGTGGCATTGAGTCGGGGTCCTGACAGCGTTGGTATCAGAGCTTGACTGCCTGTAGGATTACCAAGCCAAACTGGTCGAAGTTGAGTCTAGAAATTCTTTAGTTATATGTAGGGGAATTGATTGTGGGATGGAACGTAAGGCTCTTTTACTCCTTATACCTCATGCCCTTCTGATCTGAGTCATCTTATCTTTCCTGCGGGGATTAAGAACTAGGCTATCTCTTCTTTCTATCAGGATCACGTGTTACTAATCCGTAGACTTATAAGATTGTTGATTCAAGCCTCAGTTCAGTTCCTACTATCTTCTGTATGTTAACTGTTGATCTCGAGACCTTGATATTGTGCTTCTGAGTGGTTATGCCACCATTTATATGAATGTCTCAAATCTTTTCTGAGCATTTATAGCCGTTATGCTGTCCGAGTCATCCCAGGTTTCTAAGTAGTCTGATGCAATTGCAAATCCTTTTTTTCCCGTTCCAATGTTCCCATGGGCCAGATTAACCACACTAATTAGTGAGTTGAGGTACTTCGTTACCTTGACATATATGTTGGAGATATTATTATGACCCTAGGTGTCTTAGGGGATCATCTAGTAATTTAGCCATGATTTGTGTTTCCAGTGTGATGATTCTGGCCATCATTCTCGAAAGCATTCCGTGATGCTACTTAGTAGTAGGTATTCTATTTCTGGGTTTGAACCCGAGATTCACTCTACTTACTTCATGTTGATAGTGTTTGCTAGTTCCTTCAGGATATTAGTAACCTTTGCGATAGTCCTCGAGGTCCGTGGTATATCGTTCTTCCAAATACCATGAACCATTATGGCAGAATTTTGTTGGATCAAAAGATCACAACAGGCCCTCTATGAGTTCTCCATGCTATATTGTGACTCTGCCAGCTCAACCTTTCTGCATGGGTTATCCGGAAGAAATATGTTGAACTTCGTTCGACATGCTAAACCATGCATCCACAACGCAGAAAATCATATGTTCCTTGAGTTGTCCCTTTTTAGTTGTCTACTGACCTTCGTCTATCAATTGATAGTTAAGATTATGTGTGCATTCGTTCATCGATGCCTATTACTCTTGTGGTCTGTCAAGCCATTCTATCGCAGAATGACTAGGAGAAACAAACTCCAGTACCTCTTCCATATCCAGGATTGGGTCAAAGAAGTTGTGCTCCGCAGATCAAAATGCCAGCCCAGCTTTTGATTCTGTTCTACCCTGAAGTATTACCATCTTTATATCGGGATTGTTATAGGAATTGCACACCATCCTATGAACTCTTGGTACAGTGATACTTCTTGCCATCATTGTTCATTCCTCGGTTCCTGTGTTATTGTAACCAGAATGCCGACAAGTGAATCGTGGCGTGTGAAATCAATACTGCTAGCAACTCTGTTGCTTGGTAGTTAAATGGACGATAACCTCATTCTTAGCGTGTTGATTATTGAATCGTCACCCTAAGATTGATTGTGCTACCTAGTCCCTATTTCTGGTGCACTCCTCGACCAATGAGTTAGGAATTATTTCAGGTCCTCACTCATTTGATCATATCGTCTTGCCCTCAAAAGCGAGATTGTTCTCGAGCTTAGTAACATACCGGTGGTTCGTGATTTTCTGAATATCTTCTCAGAAGTATTACCAGGTTGTCACCTGACCGCTATGTTGAGTTCGTGATCAAGTTGGTTTATTCCTATAAACCACCCCTTCTCCAAGAATCTGTGTTGGATACCCTGAGCTAGTTGGATAAGCTAAACAACAACTTGGAGAGTTGGAAGATAAAAGCTTGTCCGACTTAGATCATGTTAAGGGATATATTTTTGTGTGTGTGTGTGTGTGTTGAAGAAAGATGATATCTTCATCAATTGGTCCTTGTGAACAATTGTTGGATCTATTGTCTTACCCAAACCTTTGATTGAGTATGGGCTATCATCCAATCAGACCAGAACCAACGATATTCGTAATGTTGTCTTACTCGTGGTTGATCCCTCGAGCATACACCATTATATCTTTTGGGTCTGACCAATGCTATCACTTGTCCACTTAACTATGGAATTCCTTTTAAAAGGAAACCCAGATGAATTGTTGTTGTGCCCAATGACAACATCCTTGTCTTCTCCATAATTTTGCTGAACATTAAGCTAGTGTTGGAAACTCTTGAAAGCATTTGTTCATGCTAGCTCATGAAGCATATGTTCGGATGTAAGAAGTGACTTCCTCTAGTTCATGTACATTTGATGCAAGTTGCCGCCGTGATTTGAGAAAGTTAGTTTTGCTTCCTCTGGAATCATCCCAAGTCAGTCATGCATATGTGCGAAGTATTCTATGGTTTGGAGACTTGCAACCTTCATTCCATATGTGTTCCGAGCACACCAAGCCACTGATTGATTTGTTCAAGGAGAAGAAGTTCCTTCTTAAGAGCATGCCTTATGCAAGGATTTCGATATCCTCGTTGATGGTTCCTCACCTGAACTCGGTAGTGTTTTATTATAAGACTACCACGTGGTCATGCTTGTCTGGGACAGCGTGTTCACACGTTTGTAGCAGAACCAGCTCATGTTTTGACGCTTGCTATCGTAGTTCATTCCCCGAGAATCTCGCAACGTCATCTCGTCGATTCGTGTTGCAAACTTCCGTTTTTCTTCCTAGACTCGATGAGTCTGGAATATCCTGACACCAACCAGATCTGAATCTCAGGCAGATATGATGGTTGGAATATTTCCCAAGAATTATAATATTGGTCGCGCGATAACCGGTAAAGTGGATGTCATGGCCAACACACCCAGCCGGAAGACCTGTTATTATAATATCTTGATTGATGAAGTTGGCCACCCCCCCATAGGGATTTCGTAGGGTTTACTCCCTAGTTGCCCTATGGATTTTTGTGTTCCCGAAGTCCGACCTTTACTTGATGTTCTAGATACCAAACCATTTCAATGAATGGGATATGCTAGCACATCAAGGAGAACATTAGAAGCGGAGTGCTAAATGTCTCTCGGTCGATCATCCAGATTTTATTTCCTTGGCCCCGTCAAGGGTGAAATCTGAGAAGGTGTTATCTTCCTTTGCATCTGCATCCTCCATCACCATTCATCATGGTAGCAAGTTGTGTTGCCAGGACCCTTGACGCGGTTGTTGATAAAACCTTGATGATTGTGGAAATGCTCAAGTTCTTGAGAGCACGCACAAGCGCTACGTGTTATCATCGGCTCTAATTGGGATGCTCTCAGTTCCCTCGGCAATGCTATGACCTTCTCAAACAGTGAATTCACTCTCTATTGTTGGGTTCTTCCCCAGTTACCAGAATCATTCCCAGCATTTGCATTTTGTTCCCAGCTTGCACCGCCAATGTGCCATTCTACCATGGGTCTCTTCCATTTCCGGTGATAAGCAAATTCATCCATTACGTTGTCTTCAACAAGGCAATCCACATCATCCAAGTCCGAGTATGCCATTCTACCGACCCCCTCCAAACGATCGCTCGAGAATTGTCTTAGGCTGGTTTAAAGAGTTTCAATGATCTCTGAATCAAAAGTAATTCTTTTTGCCACTTAAGGTAATAATCTACGAATCACCCTCCTCCAGGATGTTTCGTCGTGGTATCATAGCAACTCAACTCCTCGCTACGTGGACAATTGTTTACCACCTTCTTAAGTGTGGAATTATTGTCTACCTAGTGAACCTTCGTCATCCGTTTCTTTCCACCCCTCTTGATGTGTATCTCGTGTCTCAACCCGAGAGATGGTCCTATGTCTCATTCCGTGAGTTGTTCGATCTTCGAGAAGATCGACCCTTCTAGAGTCTCCTTCTTCCCTCCATGTCATGTTGACAGGGTTTTTCAAGGCAAGACTTCAAGGCAATGATGGTGAATGAATCAACGTTCAACTGAAGTGCACCCTGGATCGTGAAGATTATACTAGTTTGCGTTTCCCCTTCACCTTACCCTACGCTTGAATCTCGAGACGAGATTCTTGTTTAGTGGGGGTGAGTTGTCACATCCCTAGCTTCTGGTAATGCTCTAGGCTAGCTTCATGTGTGCAACATGTTTAAATTGTATGAAATTTGAAATGGGGATGACCAAGCCCTAGCACCAAAGCATTGCAAATAGGTTCAACTTCAAAATATTTTCAAAGAACCCAAATTGGTTTGCAAAAATGTTCATGATCACTGGAAAAGGGTGAAAACCATATCCAGAGATGATGGATATTTTTCCAAGACATTTTTGGATTTTTTGAATAAACCATATTGTATTTGACTTTGGGCATTTGAATACTATAAATAATTTAAATGTTCAAATAAATGTTGGAAATTGTTAAGGGTCACTGAAATAATTCAGAAAGCACCCATAATTATTTCCAGGATTTTATAAAATGATTTGATATTTTAAATCAAATCCAAAAACAAATTGCAGAAATAGAAAAGAGAAACAGAACAGAAATAAAAGAGAGAAGGACTTACCTGTGAAGCCCACCTGGTGGCCCAACAGGACCGGCCCAGCGCGGCCCAGCCCGCCACCGCTACTCCCCCCCTGTCGTCTTCCTCTTGCCAGTGGGAGCAGCTGCGTGCTCGCACGCGCGCGGCCGAGGAGGCCACCTCCTCCCTGCCTGGCTGCCTCCTCCTTCCCTGGTCCCTCCCGCGACGCCACGCAGCCCCGACCCCCTCTCACTTCTCCCTCGCTCTCTGGACCTCCCTCCCCCTCGCTCCTCTGTTTCCCCTCCCGCGACCGAACGGAGCCGCCGCCACCGACGAGAGCCACCGTGGCTACCGGCCACCCCACGGCTCACCGACGCCCCAGGAAGCTCCGCCGGTCCTCCCTCTACCTCCTCAACGAGCCACGAGGCCCCGGACGTGCCACAACACCGCCCTCGATGCCTTCTTCAACCTCGGGACCGCCGGCCATCTTCGTCAAATTCGCCGGCTCCGGACCGTCCCCGACCTCGCCGAGCGTCCCCTCGTCATCGCCGTGAGTCACTGACCCTCTCCCCTAACTCAGCATGCTCCCCTCCGTGCCGTAGCGCCGTTCCCCACGAGCACCGAAGCCACCGTCCGCCATTGCTGCTGCACGCATAGCCTCCGTGCTCCCCTGGCCTCACTGAGCTGCTCTTAGTGCTCCCCATGTCTAGCAGGTGCTGCCCAGCCTCTCCATTTGCTCACTGATGCACCGTAGCGACGCGCCCGAGCACCACCGAACACCATCGCCGCCAAGGCTCGTCGCCGGCATGAGTTCCGGCGACCCCGCGACCTCCCACTCGGTCCTCTGGATGCGCGGGAGCAAGGGCCATCCCCTGGTGCCCTCAGCGCGCCAAACTGACGCCTCTAGCGCAAGTCCGGCGTGCCCCGCCGTGTTCTGTGGTCGCCGTCGGCTGGTCTCCGGCGTGCTGACGTGGCGTCGTCGTTAGGGGGTAATGACCCTGCTAACTAACCCTGTGACACTGACAGCGGGCCCCGTAGCGGGTCAAAGCCCGAGTCAACGCGGGATTAGCCCCTGTGTCACTGACGTGTGGACCCCACACGTCAGGTTTGACCCGAGCCGGCCCCTGTTGACTTGCTGACGTCATGCCAACGTCATGCTGACGCAGTAATGTTTTCTGGATTTAATTTAATTCTGAAATTCCAGAAAATGCCTAAAACTTCTAAAATTCATAGAAATTCAACCATAACTCCAAATGAAATAAATTATATATGAAAAATTATCAGAAAAATTCAAGGAATCCATCTGTACCATTTTCATGCATGTTAGAACAACTTATAGCTGCTGTTTAGCACAAATCATATAAATGGCATTTAAATAATCACATATGGAGTTTGAATTTGAATCTTGTATTCAAACCAACCCCATTTAACTTGTTGCTAGATGCATTAGCCCAAAACACATTCATTTTGCCATGTCATGATCATGCATCATATTGTGCATTGCATTGATTGTGTTCCCTTCTGTGTTGCCGGTATTTGTCCCCTCTCGATAGACGTGATATCGATGATGTGATCGTTGACACTGATGAAGACTCAATGTTATCTTCAGAAGTGCCAGGCAAGCAAAAACCCCCTTGTTCATTCCGATACAATCCCACTCTCTCGCTCCTGCTCTCTTTTACTGCATTAGGACAACAACGATTCAACTGTTACTTGCTGCGGTAGCTGAACCCCTTTATCCTTTGCATGACCTGTCATTGCCACAGTAAATAGATGAAACCCACTAGCATGAGTAGGAGTTGTTTGAGCCCTGATGTGCCTACTCATTCATGTTTGTTGTCATGCCTGCTACTGCTTAGAGTTGAGTCGGGTCTGATTCATCGGGGATGAATCAGAGGCGTGTGAACATGTCCTACTGTGTGTGAGCTAAGTGTGTGAACACGATTTGGTAAAGGTAGCGGTGAGAGGCCATGTAGGAGTACATGGTGGGTTGTCTCATTGCAGCCGTCCTCAGGAACTGAGTTCTGTGTTTGTGATCCATGATTCAGCTACTACCACGCATTGGGCCCGAAACCAATGGACCCTCTCGGCTTCTTAATCACCCTTGTCCTCTGTCCAGGAGTTGCAAGTAGTTTCTGGTGTTTGTAGTATGCTGGAGGCCGTGCGCAGCGCTGACCGTAGGGGTGGGCTGTGATGCGGTAGGCACGTGGCCGGGTAAACCGGGCGCCCGTTTGGTGTCACGGAACCCTGTTCACATCGTTTGGGGCTGTGAGCGAAACTCCGGCCGGATCTCCTCATGGATGGAACCCAAATAGGCGATAAACCTGGACTAGAGACTTAGATGATTAGGTAGGTCGTGGCCGACACCCACGTTGGGCTTCCGCTTGAAGGTTGCCGAGTACATGTCGTGTAAACGGCGGTAAGTGGTGAGAGCGTGTGTGAAGAAGTACACCCCTGCAGGGTTAACATCATCTATTCGAATAGCCGTGTCCGCGGAAAAGGACTTCTGGGTTGCTTATATCAGTTCATAGACAAGTGAAAGTGGATACCCTAAAATACGCAAGATAAGCGTGAGTGCTATGGATGGCGTTCTCGTAGGGAGACGGGAGCGGATCCATAGTGGTGTATTGATATGGTGAAGATGTGGACTCGTGTGCGCCACCTCAAAAGAGTTACATTGCAGTCGTAGTTTAGGATAGCCACCGAGTCAAAGCTGGCTTGCTGCAGTTAAACCCCACCATCCCCATTGTTGAAAATGATGCATATGTAGTTAGTTCTGATGTAAGTCTTGCTGGGTACATTTGTACTCACGTTTGCCTATTTATGTTTTTGCAGAGAGACTTCGGTCTCGCTAGTAGTTTCGCGTGGACTTCGACGTTTAGCTTGTTACCTCAGCTACGATCTTGTGCCCTCGGCAGGATCTGGTAGATAGTCAGACTTCTTAGCCTTTTTCATTTTTAGTTGTCTGTACTCAGACATGATAGCTTCCGCTTGTGTTTTGATTTGTATGCTCTGAATGTTGGGTCATGAGACCCATGTTTGTAATGTCTCGCTCCTCGGAGCCTATTGAATAAACTATTTGAGTCGTAGAGTCATTTTGTGATGCCATGTTGTATTGCACATATCGAGCATATTGTGTGTATGTTATTGAAATGCTTGGTATGTGTGGGATCTGACTATCTAGTTGTTTATCTTTAGTAGCCTCTCTTACCGGGAAATGTCTCCTAGTGTTTCCACCGAGCCATGGTAGCTTGCTACTGCTCCGGAACACTTAGGCTGGCCGGCATGTGTCCTTCTTCGTTCCTGTGTCTGTCCCTTCGGGGAAATGTCACGCGATGAATACCGGAGTCCTGTTAGCCTGCTACAGCCCGGTTCACCGGAGTCCTGCTAGCCCAGTGCTACAGCCTGGATTCACTCGCTGATGACCGACACGTTCGATGCTGGGTCATGGATGCCCGTCCCTGTAAGTCTGTGCCACTTTGGATTTACGACTAGCCATGTCAGCCCGGGCTCCTTATCATATGGATGCTAGCGACACTGTCATATACGTGTGCCAAAAGGCGCAAACGGTTCCGGGCTAAGGTAAGGCGACACCCGTGGGAATACCGTGCGTGAGGCCGCAAAGTGATATGAGGTGTTACATGCTAGATCGATGTGGCATTGAGTCGGGGTCCTGACAGAAGGAGAGTGCATCTACATACCCTTGTAGATCGCTAAGCGGAAGCGTTCAAGTGAACGGGGTTGATGGAGTCGTACTCGTCGTGATTCAGATCACCGATGATCCTAGTGCCGAATGGACGGCACCTCCGCGTTCAACACACGTACAGCTCGACGATGTCTCCCACGCCTTGATCCAGCAAGGAGAGAGGGAGAGGTTGAGGAAGACTCCATCCAGCAGCAGCACAACGGCGTGGTGGTGATGGAGGAGCGTGGCAATCCTGCAGGGCTTCGCCAAGCACCTACGGGAGAGGAGGAGGTGTCACGGGAGGGAGGGAGGCGCCAAGGGCTCAGGTATGGATGCCCTCCCTCCCCTCCACTATATATAGGGGCAGGGGAGAGGGGGGAGGCGCAGCCTTGCCCCTTCCTCCAAGGAAGGGGTGCGGCTAAGAGGGGGGGAGGAGTCCATCCTCCCCAAGGCACCTCGGAGGTGCCTTCCCCCTTTAGGACTCTCCCCTTTTCCCTATATCTTGGCGCATGGGCCTCTAGGGGCTGGTGCCCTTGGCCCATGTAGGCCAAGGCGCACCCCCTACAGCCCATGTGGCCCCCCGGGGCAGGTGGCCCCACCCGGTGGGCCCCCGGGACCCTTCCGGCGGTCCCGGTACAATACCGATGACCCAGAAACTTGTCCCGATGGCCGAAACAGGACTACCTATATATAAATCTTTACCTCCGGACCATTCCAGAACTCCTCGTGACGTCCGGGATCTCATCCGGGACTCCGAACAACATTCGGTAACCACATACAAACTTCCTTTATAACCCTAGCGTCATCGAACCTTAAGTGTGTAGACCCTACGGGTTCGGGAGACATGTAGTCATGACCGAGATGTTCTCCGGTCAATAACCAACAGCGGGATCTGGATACCCCTGTTGGCTCCCACATGTTCCACGATGATCTCATCGGATGAACCACGATGTCAAGGACTCAATCAATCCCGTATACAATTCCCTTTGTCTAGCGGTATGGTACTTGCCCGAGATTCGATCGTCGGTATACCGATACCTTGTTCAATCTCGTTACCGGCAAGTCTCTTTACTCGTTCCGTAACACATCATCCCGTGATCAACCCCTTGGTCACATTGTGCACATTATGATGATGTCCTACCGAGTGGGCCCAGAGATACCTCTCCGTTTACACGGAGTGACAAAATCCCAATCTCGATTCGTGCCAACCCAACAGACACTTTTAGAGATACCCGCAGTGTACCTTTATAGCCACCCAGTTACGTTGTGACGTTTGGCACACCCAAAGCACTCCTACGGTATCCGGGAGTTGCACAATCTCATGGTCTAAGGAAATGATACTTGACATTAGAAAAGCTTTAGCATACGAACTACATGATCTTGTGCTAGGCTTAGGATTGGGTCTTGTCCATCACATCATTCTCCTAATGATGTGATCCTGTTATCAACGACATCCAATGTCCATGGTCAGGAAACCGTAACCATCTATTGATTAACGAGCTAGTCAACTAGAGGCTTACTAGGGACATGGTGTTGTCTATGTATCCACACATGTATCTGAGTTTCCTATCAATACAATTCTAGCATGGATAATAAACGATTATCATGAACAAGGAAATATAATAATAATCAATTTATTATTGCCTCTAGGGCATATTTCCAACAGTCTCCCACTTGCACTAGAGTCAATAATCTAGTTCACATTGATATGTGATTAACACTCAAGGTCACATCCCCATGTGACTAACACCCAAAGAGTTTTGGGTTTGATCATGTTATGCTTGTGAGAGAGGTTATAGTCAACGGGTCTGAACCTTTCAGATCCGTGTGTGCTTTACAAATCTCTATGTCATCTCCTAGATGCAGCTACCACGTTCTATTTGGAGCTATTCCAAATAACTGTTCTACTTGGAGCTATTCTAAATTGTTGCTCCATTATACGTATCTGGTATCTCTACTCAGAGCTATCCGGATAGGTGTTAAGCTTGCATCGTCGTAACTCTTTACGTCGAACTCTTTATCACCTCCATAACCGAGAAAATTCCTTAGTCCACTAGTTACTAAGGATAACTTTGACCGCTGTGCTATGATCCATTCATGGATCACTCTTGTACCCCTTGACTGACTCATGGCAAGGCACACTTTCGGTGCGGTACACAGCATAGCATACTGTAGAGCCTACGTCTAAAGCATAGGGGACGACCTTCGTCCTTTCTCTCTTTTCTGCCATGGTCGAGCTTTAAGTCTTAACTTCGTACCTTACAACTCAGGCAAGAACTCCTTTTTTGACTGATCCATCTTGAACACCTTCAAGATCACGTCAAGGCATGTGCTCATTTGAAAGTACTATTAAGCGTTTTGATCTATCCTTATAGATCTTGATGCTCAATGTTCAAGTAGCTTAATCCAGGTTTTCCATTGAAAACACTTTCCAAATAACCCTATATGCTTTCCAGAAATTCTACGTCATTTCTGATCATTAATATGTCAACAACATATACTCATCAGAAATTCTATAGTGCTCCCACTCACTTCTTTGGAAATACAAGTTTCTCATAAACTTTGTATACACCCAAAATCTTTGATCATCATCAAAGCATACATTCCAACTCCGAGATGCTCACTCCAGTCCTCAGAAGGATTGCTGGAGCTTTGCATACTTATTAGCATATTTCAGGATAGACAAAACCTTCCGGTTGTATCACATACAACCTTTCCTCAAGAATCGTCGAGGAAACAATGTTTTGACATCCTATCTGCAAGATTTCATAAATAATGCAGTAATTGCTAATATAATTCCAACAGACTCTTAGCATCGCTACGAGTGAGAAAGTCTCATCGTAGTCAACTCCTTGAACTTGTCGAAAAACTTCTTAACGACAAGTTGAGCTTTCTCAATGGTGACACTTACCATCATTGTCTGTCTTCCTTTCAAAATCCATATGTACCTAACAGCCTTACGACCATCAAGTAGTTCTTCCAAAGTCTACACTTTGTTTTCATACATGGATCCTCTCTCGGGTTTTATGGCCTTGAGCCATTTATCGGAATCCGGGCCCACCATCGCTTCTCCATAGCTCGTAGGTCCATTGTTGTCTAGCAACATGACTTCCAAGACAGGATTACGTACCACTCTGAAGTAGTACGCATCCTTGTCATCCCACGAGGTTTGGTAGTGACTCGATCCGAAGTTTCATGATCACTATCATAAGCTTCCACTTCAGTTGGTGTACGTGCCACAGGAACAACTTCCTGTGCCCTGCTACACACTTGTTGAAGTGACGGTTGAATAACCTCATCAAGTCTCCACCATCCTCCCACTCAACTTTTCGAGAGAAACCTTTCCTCGAAAAAGGACCCGATTCAGGAAACAATCCCTATTGCTTTCGGATCTGAATTAGGAGGTATACTCAACTGTTTTTGGGTGTCCTATGAAGATGCATTTTATCTGCTTCGGGTTCGAGCTTATCAACCTGAAACCTTTTCACATAAGCATCGCAGCCCCAAACTTTCAAGAAACGGCAACTTAGGTTTCTCCAAACCATAGTTCATACGGTGTCGTCTCAACGAAATTATGTGGTGCCCTATTTAAAGTGAATGTGGTTGTCTCTAATGCCTAACCCATGAACGATAGTGGTAACTCGATAAGAGACATCATGGTATGCACCATATCCAATAGGGTGCAACTATGACGTTTGGACACACCATCACATTATGGTGTTCCAGGCTGTATCAGTTGTGAAACAATTTCCACAATGTCTTAATTCTGTGCCAAACTCGTGATTCAGATATTCATCTCTATGATCATATCATAGATCTTTTATCCTCTTGTCACGACGATCTTTCAACTTCACACTGAAATTACTTGAACCTTTCAATAATTCAGACTCGTGATTCATCAAGTAAATATACTCAACATCTACTTGAATCATCTGTGAAGTAAGAACATAATGATATTCACTGCATGCCTTAGCACTCATTGGACTGCACACATCAAAATGTGTTACTTCCAACAAGTTGCTATCTTGTTCCATCTTACTAAAAACGAGGCTTTTCAGTCATCTTGCCCATGTGGTATGATTTGCATGTCCCAAGTGATTCAAAATCAAGTGAGTCAAAACGGTCCATTTGCATGGAGTTTCTTCATGCATATACACCAATAGACATGGTTCGCATGTCTCAAACTTTTCAAAAACGAGTGAGCCCAAAGATCCATCAATATGGAGCTTCTTCATGCGTTTTATACCGATATGACTTACGTTGCAGTGCCACAAGTAGGTGGTACTATCATTACTATCTTTTGGCATGAACATGTGTATCACTACAATCGAGATTTAATAAACCATTCATTTTAGGTGTAAGACCATTGAAGGTATTATTCAAATAAACAGAGTAACCATTATTCTCCTTAAATGAATAACCGTATTGCGATAGACGTAATCCAATCATGTCTATGCTCAACGCAAACACCAAATAACAATTATTTAGGTTTAACACCAATCTCTTTGGTAGAGGGAGCGTGCGATGCTTGATCATATCAAGCTTGGAAAAAACTTCCAACACATATTGTCAGCTCACCTTTAGCTAGTCTCCGTTTATTCCGTAGCCTTTTGTTTCGAGTTACTAACACTTAGCAACCGAACCGGTATCTAATACCCTGGTGCTACTAGGAGTACTAGCAAAGTACACATTAACACAATGTATATCCAATATACTTCTATCAACCTTGCCAGCCTTCTTATCTACCAAGTATCTAGGGTAATTCTGCTCTAGTGGTTGTTCCCCTTATTACAGAAGCACTTAGTCTCGGGTTTGGGTTTTACCTTGGGTTTCTTCACTAGAGCAGCAGCTGATTTGCCGTTTCATGAAGTATCCCTTCTTGCCCTTGCTGTTCTTGAAACTAGTGGTTTCACCAACCATCAACAATTGATGCTCCTTCTTGATTTCTACTTTCGCGGTGTCAAACATCGCGAATACCTCAAGGATCATCATATCTATCCCTGATATGTTATAGTTCATCACGAAGCTCTAACAGCTTGGTGGCAATGACTTTGGAGAACCATCACTGTCTTATCTGGAAGATCAACTCCCACTCGATTCAAATGATTGTTGTACTCAGACAATCTGAGCACAAGCTCAACAATTGAGCTTTTCTCCTTAGTTTGCAGGTTAAGAAAGTCATCGGAGGTCTTATACCTCTTGACATGGGCACAAGCCTGAAATCCCAATTTCAGCCCTCAAAACATCTCATATGTTTCGCGATGTTTCAAAAACGTCTTTGGTGCCTCAACTCTAAACCGTTTAACTGAACTATCACGTAGTTATCAAAACGTGTATGTCAGATGTTCGCAACAACCACAGACAACGTTCGAGGTTCGGCACACTGAGCGGTGCATTAAGGACATAAGCCTTCTATGAAGCAATGAGGACAATCCTCAGTTTACGGACCTAGTCCGCATAATTGCTACTATCAACTTTCAACTGATTTTTCTCTAGGAACATATCTAAACAGTAGAACTATAGCGTGAGCTACGACATAATTTGCAAAAACCTTATGACTATGTTTAGGATAATTAAGTTCATCTTATGAACTCCCACTCAGATAGACATCCCTCTAGTCATCTAAGTGATTACATGATCCGAGTCAAACTAGGCCGTGTCCGATCATCACGTGAGACGGACTAGTCATCATCGGTGAACATCTTCATGTTGATCGTATCTTCTATACGACTCATGTTCGACCTTTCGGTCTCCGTGTTCCGAGGCCATGTCTGTACATGCTAGGCTCGTCAAGTTAACCCTAAGTGTTTCGCGTGTGTAAATCTGTCTTACACCCGTTGTATGTGAACGTTAGAATCTAACAACCGATCATCACGTGGTGCTTCGAAACACGAACTATCGCAACGGTGCACAGTTAGGGGAGAACACTTCTTGAAATTGTTGTAAGGGATCATCTTATTTACTATCGTCGTTCTAAGCAAATAAGATGTATAAACATGATATGGCCAATATCATTTTGCTCCTTTTGATCTTCATCTTTGGGGCTCCATGATCATCATCGTCACCGGCATGACACCATGATCTCCATCATCATGATCTCCATCATCGTGTCTTCATGAAGTTGTCACGCCAACGACTACTTCTACTACTATGGCTACCGGTTAGCAATAAAGTAAAGTAATTACATGGCGTTGTTCAATGACACGCAGGTCATACAATAAATAAAGACAACTCCTATGGCTCCTGCCGGTTGTCATACTCATCGACATGCAAGTCGTGAATCCTATTACAAGAACATGATCAATCTCATACATCGCATATCATTCATCACATTCTTGTTGGCCATATCACATCACAAAGCATACCCTGCAAAAACAAGTTAGACGTCCTCTAATTGTTGTTTGCATGTTTTACGTGGCTGCTATGGGTTTCTAGCAAGAACGTTTCTTACCTACGCATGAACCACAACGTGATATGCCAATTGCTATTTACCCTTCATAAGGACCCTTTTCATCGAATCCGATCCGACTAAAGTGGGAGAGAAAGACACCCACCAGCCACCTTATGCAACTAGTGCATGTTTGTCGGTGGAACCGGTCTCACGTAAGCGTACGTGTAAGGTTGGTCCGGGCCGCTTCATCCCACGATGCCGCCGAATCAAGATAATACTAGTAACGGCAAGCATATTGAACAATATCGATGCCCACAACTACTTTGTGTTCTACTCGTGCAAAGAATCTACGCAATAGACCTAGCTCATGATGCCACTGTTGGGGAACGTAGCAGAAATTCAAAATTTTCCTACGTGTCACCAAGATCTATCTATGGAGAGACTAGCAACGAGGGGAAGGAGAGTGCATCTACATACCCTTGTAGATCGCTAAGCGGAAGCGTTCAAGTGAACGGGGTTGATGGAGTCGTACTCGTCGTGATTCAGATCACCGATGATCCTAGTGCCGAACGGACGTCACCTCCGCGTTCAACAGACGTATAGCTCGACGATGTCTCCCACGCCTTGATCCAGCAAGGAGAGAGGGAGAGGTTGAGGAAGACTCCATCCAGCAGCAGCACAACGGCGTGGTGGTGATGGAGGAGCGTGGCAATCCTGCAGGGCTTCGCTAAGCACCTACGGGAGAGGAGGAGGTGTCACGGGAGGGAGGGAGGCGCCAAGGGCTCAGGTATGGATGCCCTCCCTCCCCTCCACTATATATAGGGGCAGGGGAGAGGGGGGAGGCGCAGCCTTGCCCCTTCCTCCAAGGAAGGGGTGCGGCTAAGAGGGGGGGGGAGGAGTCCATCCTCCCCAAGGCACCTCGGAGGTGCCTTCCCCCTTTAGGACTCTCCCCTTTTTCCTATATCTTGGCGCATGGGCCTCTAGGGGCTGGTGCCCTTGGCCCATGTAGGCCAAGGCGCACCCCCTACAGCCCATGTGGCCCCCCGGGGCAGGTGGCCCCACCCGGTGGGCCCCCGGGACCCTTCCGGTGGTCCCGGTACAATACCGATGACCCCGAAACTTGTCCCGATGGCCGAAACAGGACTTCCTATATATAAATCTTTACCTCCGGACCATTCCGGAACTCCTCGTGACGTCCGGGATCTCATCCGGGACTCCGAACAACATTCGATAACCACATACAAACTTCCTTTATAACCCTAGCGTCATCGAACCTTAAGTGTGTAGACCCTACGGGTTCGGGAGACATGTAGTCATGACCGAGATGTTCTCCGGTCAATAACCAACAGCGGGATCTGGATACCCATGTTGGCTCCCACATGTTCCACGATGATCTCATCGGATGAACCACGATGTCAAGGACTCAATCAATCCCGTATACAATTCCCTTTGTCTAGCGGTATGGTACTTGCCCGAGATTCGATCATCGGTATACCGATACCTTGTTCAATCTCGTTACCGGCAAGTCTCTTTACTCGTTCCGTAACACATCATCCCGTGATCAACCCCTTGGTCACATTGTCCACATTATGATGATGTCCTATCGAGTGGGCCCAGAGATACCTCTCCGTTTACACGGAGTGACAAAATCCCAATCTCGATTCGTGCCAACCCAACAGACACTTTCAGAGATACCCGTAGTGTACCTTTATAGCCACCCAGTTACGTTGTGACGTTTGGCACACCCAAAGCACTCCTACGGTATCCGGGAGTTGCACAATCTCATGGTCTAAGGAAATGATACTTGACATTAGAAAAGCTTTAGCATACGAACTACATGATCTTGTGCTAGGCTTAGGATTGGGTCTTGTCCATCACATCATTCTCCTAATGATGTGATCCCGTTATCAACGACATCCAATGTCCATGGTCAGGAAACCGTAACCATCTATCGATTAACGAGCTAGTCAACTAGAGGCTTACTAGGGACATGGTGTTGTCTATGTATCCACACATGTATCTGAGTTTCCTATCAATACAATTCTAGCATGGATAATAAACGATTATCATGAACAAGGAAATATAACAATAATCAATTTATTATTGCCTCTACGGCATATTTCCAACAACGGCAAGTACGCCAGGGGCTTCAGTACCCTTTAATATGGTGTGAGAAGTCCGTACACTTTCGCAAGTGCGGTACCCCGAACTTATAGCACTATATGCATCGGCTCCGAATCATGATTTGGGTCAATAGTTGGGTTTTCCCGGCTCCTATGTTTTGGTGCCTTACGTTCCGCTATATCGGCTAAGGTAGCACTAGGAGAACCTCTACAATTGTGCCCCGGTTGAGCTGGGTTAAGCACCTCAGTGGAGAAACCTAAAACTGACTGTCATGATGAGGCGAGAGACCGGTCGCTGTTCGAGAGGTTTTTCGAGTCCCTAAAGACTTATGCCGCTTCAAGCGAGGAGCTGGATAACCCCGGCCAAGGCGTGGATAGCGCCCCGAACTCGGTCTTCCGAACTCGGGGCTTCGCCGAAATTTAAAATTATAAAGTTCTATGGCTAAGTGAGAGTGTTCAAGCATTATAGTGCGATTGCCTGGTTCGCTGTGTTGAGCGCCTCCCTCGAAGGACCCAACTATGGGAAAAAGAGCGCTCAGGTTTATCCCGAACACCCCAGCACTAGTGGCATGGGGGTAGAAGCCGACGACTGGCCATCTCTCAATTTTTGATAAACGGCCGCATAGAAAATAATATTTTAAATTCAACAAGCATTGCTTAAAGCGCCTATGAACAAGTTTTCAGCGCATAGGATAAAAACGAGCGAGTTTATTCAAAAATTACATCCTTGGTGCATTCATTCGCCACAAGGCGGGCACCCGCAAGAACATCCTTGTAATAGTTCTCGGGCTTGCGATGCTCCTTCCCCGGCGGCGGCCCGTCCTTCACAAGCTTCTCACCATCCAGCTTACCCCAGTGCACCTTTGCATGGGCAAGGGCCCAACGGGCACCTTCCATGCAGACGGAGCGCTTGATGACCTCGAGCCTTGGACAGGCCTCCACCAGCCGCCGCACCAGCCCGAAGTAGCTCCCAGGCAGGGCCTCTCCGGGCCACAGCCGAACTATGAAGCCCTTCATGGCCTGTTCGGCCGCCTTGTGGAGCTCAACCAGCTGTTTCAGCTGGTCGCTCAAGGGCACAGGGTGTCCGGCCTCAGCATACTGAGACCAGAACACCTTCTCCGTCGAGCTGCCCTCTTCAGCTCGGTAGAATGCGGCGGCGGCGGATACGCTGCGGGGAAGATCTGCGAATGCCCCTGAAGAACTCCGGATTCGGGTAAGTAATAAGTAGTTTACTTTTATATTTCTGCTTTGCATAAAGAATGCCTTACCCGCTGCTATCTTCTTCACCTCCTCCAATTCTCGGAGGGCCTTTTGTGCTTCGGCCTTGGCAGACTTGGCAGTCTCAAGGGCCACTGTGAGCTCGGACGCTTGGGTCTTTGACTCAAGCTCCAAACTCTCATGTTTTTTCATGAGAGCCTGAAGCTCTTGCTGCACCTCGCCGACCTGAACCCCAAGTTTCTCTCGCTCGATGCGCTCCGCGGCCGTTTTCTTTTCGGCCTCGGACAGCGCCTGCTTGAGGGTCGCCACCTCAGTCGTGGCCCCTATAATAAGCAGTGCAATCCTGTTATTTTTTGCAATCACGCCTCTCTATAGGCACTTTTTTTGTAAGGTATTTCCTACCTTCTTTTTCCTCGAGCTGCCGCTTGGAAAGGCCGAGCTCTTGCTCGGTCCGCTTGAGGTCCTGTTTCAGGACACCCACCTCCGCAGTCAGTGCAGCGGTGGATAGCAGCGAAGCCTGCACACGCATATTGACTCTTTATTGTTAGACTCCTGCGAAATTTACTAGATCCTCTATTCGGCTTTTCTTTCCGAACGCCAAACAGAGCATCAGGGGCTACTGTCTATGCGGTACTATTTTTATATATTTTTACTTACCTTGAAGCCTGTTAGAAGGCTAGCGCAAGCTTCAGCCAGTCCGCTCTTGGCGGACTGAACCTTCTGGATCACCGTACTCATAATAGTACGGTGCTCCTCGTCGATGGAGGCGCCTTCAAGCACCTCCAGTAGATTGTCCGGTGCCTCTGGTTGGACGGAAGCTACCGGCTCAGAAGGCTTGCTCCTCTTGGAAGGAGTTCGCCTGCCGCGGTCTAGAATTGTTGAAGATTCCGGCACGGTGTCCGGCTCAAAGCCGGACTTGGAGCCCTGGGGGGCCTCGTCCCCTTTACTCCTGGAGTCCGGGAGGTTGCCTTGCGGCTCCTCCAGGACCACCTCCTCTTGCCCCGGAGCTTGTCGCGATGCCACTTCGGCATCGTCCGCAGTGCAGGGGGAGACAGCGGGCGGAACTGAGTTCACGTCCGATAAATCCAGGGAGCCGCTCGATGACTCATTGAGTTCGGCCCTGGGCGGGCTGCATAGTTATATTCGACATTAGGGAAAATTGTGCAACAAAAGGAATATCATGAGTTAGTTTGGTATCCGAACACTTACGATTTCGCCGGACGCCTGGCCCTGTCTGGACACTCCTCTTCGTCCTCGTCGGCGTCGGGGGCGTAGTACGGCGGAGGGGTTTTCCTCTTCTTGGACCCTTCGGCCCCCCTACTGGGTGGCCTTCCTCTTCTTTCCTCCCCCGGCTGGAGGGGGAGAGTTTTCTTCTTCCTCCTCGTCGTTTTCGCGGGAGGAGGGCGTCTCAGACTCGTCAAATGACGAGTCCGACCCCACCACGTTACGGGCACTCTTTCGAGTACCCGTGGTCTTCTTCTTCTTGGCCTTCTTTTCCAGCACCACATAAGGCGCCGAGGCCAGCAGCTTCACTAGTAGAGCTGGGGCTGGGTCTTCGGGCAGTGAAGCCGGACAGTTAATCGGTCCGGATATCGCCCGCCAAGCCTGTCAAAGGCAAGGGAGTTTAGATCCCGCATAGAGTCAAACTATGAAAAAAGCTTAACATCCTGAAAAAGGTGAAGATAGCTTACCTCGCCAGCGTGACGCTGCGAGCTGTATCCGCGGTCCTCGGAAGCGGATACGGGAGCCTTGGCGCCCTTGAATAGCACCTTCCAGGCATCTTCGTACGTCATGTCGAAGAGCCTGCTAAGGGTTTGGTGCTGCGCCGGGTCGAACTCCCACAGATTAAAATCCCGTTGTTGGCACGGGAGGATCCGGCGGACGAGCATAACCTAGATTACATTAACAAGCCGGATTGGCTTGTTCACCAGGGACTGGATTCATGTTTGCAATCCGGTCACCTCTTTTTCGTCGCGCCATGACAGGCCCGTCTCTTTCCAGGACATAAGCCGCATGGGGGGTCCGGATCGGAACTCGGGGGGTGCGATCCAGTTCGGATCGCGTGGCTCGGTGATGTAAAACCACCTGGCTTGCCACCCCTTTAGGGTGTCTATGAAGGAGCCCTCGAACCACAGGACGTTGGCAATCTTGCCCGCCATGGCGCCTCCGCACTCCGCCTAGCTGCCGCGCACCACCTTGGGCTTGACGTTGAAGGTCTTGAGCCAGAGGCCGAAAAGGGGGCGGACGTGGAGGAAAGCCTCGCACACGACGATAAACGCCGAGATGTTGAGGATGAAGTTCGGGGCCAGATCATGAAAATCCAGGCCGTAGTAGAACATGAGCCCCCGGACGAATGGGTGAAGTGGAAAACCCAGTCCGCGGAGGAAGTGGGGAAGGAATACTACCCTCTCATGGGGCCTTGGGGTGGGGAGAAGCTGCCCCTCCTCGGGAAGCCGGTGCGTGATGTCTTTGGACAAGTATCCGGCCTTCCTTAGCTTTTTGACGTCGCCCTCCGTGATGGAGGAGACCTTCCACTTGCCTCCCGCTCCGGACATTGCCGGAGAAGGTTGAGGTGGGAAGTGCGGGCTAGGGCGCTGTAGCTCGAGTGCGCAGGAGATGGATGGGCAAAGGAGGAAGAAGGCATAGGTAAAAAGGTGGATCCTTATCCCCTTATATGGGCGGATGCGGTTGTGCGTCCCCACCTGCCTAGTAAAACTCGCTTGCCTCCCAAGCGCTGTGATAAGTGGCGCGGTTGGATTACCCACATCCGTATTGATGAGAATCCCATAAAGGGGGTACACGATCTCTACTTTGACAAGACGTGCCAAGGAAACCGCCTCGCAAAACATGCTGAGGTGGAAAAGTAAAAACGATTTGAGTAAAGGACTTGGCCGTAGTGTGATAACGCACTGCGGAATACGTCAGCAGATTTGATTTGTGTTAATATTATTCTCTCTATGGCAATATGTGGAAGCTTATTTTGCAGAATCGGACACTACTCTTGGTGTTTACAATCTTCTATGAAGGAATTGGAGGAGGAACCCGGCTTGCAATGACGAAGACAATTTGTGCGCCGGACTCGTCGTCATTGAAGCCTGGTTCAGGGGCTACTGAGGGAGTCCTGGGTTAGGGGGTGTTCGGGTAGCCGGACTATACCTTCAGACGGACTCCTGGACTATGAAGATACAAGATTGAAGACTTCGTCCCGTGTCCGGATGGGACTTTCCTTGGCGTGGAAGGCAAGCTTGGCAATGCGGATATTCAAGATCTCCTACCATTGTAACCGACTTTATGTAACCCTAACCCTATCCGGTGTCTATATAAACCGGAGGGTTGTAGTTCGTAGGCAATCAACTCCATACACAACAATCATACCATAGGCTAGCTTCTAGGGTTTAGCCTCCTTGATCTCGTGGTAGATCTACTCTTGTACTACCCATATCATCAATATTAATCAAGCAGGAGTAGGGTATTACCTCCATCGAGAGGGCCCGAACCTGGGTAAAACAAAGTGTTCCCTGTCTCCTGTTACCATCCGGCCTAGACGCACAGTTCGGGACCCCCTACCCGAGATCCGCCGGTTTTACACCGACAAGGGGAGAGATGCAGCCCGGCACGGTTTCCGAAGACCGAAAACGTCCGACGTTTGACCGGCTATATTTCCGCTATAGTTAAACGTTGGGGCGTCAAATGAACTCCGAATGCGATGAAACTTGACAGGCGGTCTATCTACACTATAATAAGACCACACGCCAACTTTCATCCCATTCTGAGAACATTTTTCGCCACTTATATAATAATATTTCGGACATGCTGCGGGCGCGTGCAAGTGTGACTGGTCTCAGAACGGACAACGGACGGAACTGGGGAACCCGGACGGATGCAAGTTTTTTTAAAACATGATGATGCAATGCACATGATGACATGATAAAATGCAACATGCAAGTGAATGACATGGCAACGGCAGCAAATAACCGCAAGACACCTGGCACATCGGTCTTGGGGTGTTACATAGAGTGATATTGGTTGCATGTTCATATGGTGCCTAGCTTTGATTTCTTCTAATTTTGTTGAAATGCCTTCCGCTTACTGTGTTTTCATACATATTCCATCCTCCTATCATACGTGTGAATATGAAATGCTGTCTTTTTTTATATATTCCATCCTCCTATCCTGTGCTTGCCTTACATCAAAGTAGTGTTCGTCTATATCATGCATCAACCAGTTATGTAGAGCTAATTTTATTCATCTTCTTGTGGTTTTGACTTCCTAAGGCAATATCAGAAAATAGGAAGAAAAAGAGTAAGTTAGGGGATGTTGGTGGTCCTCCGCACCGACGCAAACAGAGACTCTCTAGATTTTCCACTGCTACTGCTAATGAAGTTGAAGTCCCAAGTCTACATGATGAGTTCATCTCCCGTACTCCACCATCGCAGGTGCTTGGTCTAAGTTGACAGTGTGATAATTGGTTTCATGTTGCATATGTTGTCTAGCCTGTATTTCTTCTATTTTGATTAAATTGCACCTGCTGAGTTTATATGTTATACATGTGCATATGACATGGCTTTCTGTGTCTAGAATACACTGCATCTATCTATCATACCATGTTCTTACATCAAAGTACTGCTGTTATGTATCCCGCATCAGTCACTCATGATTGGACGCTTTTAACATGGCAGTTTGATAGTGGTTGCATCTTGCATTGATTTCTATGTTGTACTACTTCTAATTTTTCGAATTGCCACTTATGACAAGACACTTTTAACATGGCAGAGTAATATTGGTTGCATCTTTCATATGGTGTCTAGCTTGCATTAGTTCTATTTTCTTGAAAATCCTTCTGCTTAGTTTGCACATCGTAGCTGTGAATATGTCATGTCGTCCTGTTTTTCTTACATATTCCATCCTCATACGGTTGTCTTACATCAAAGTATTGCTTGTCTGTATCATGCATCAATGAGTTCTGAAGAGTGATTTTATTCTTTTGTGTTGTGGGTACAACTTGACATGGCAAAGTCAAAAAAGAGCAAGGAAAATAATATAGTAGGGAGTGCTGTTACTCGTCGGGTGAAACGGAAAAGGTTCTGCCGTCGAGATTCTGCTGGTACTTATAGTTCAGTAGAAGGTCCAAGTCCACCGGCTAAATCTACAAACACAGTATCACCTGCTCCACAAGCTACAGCATCCGCTTCAACTATACTAGCATCTCAACCAGTTACTCGTTCGCTTGCTCCGGAACTGGCCAGTTCCCAAGCTGCCTTCACACCTAACACTACTTCTGAAGCACTGCTGACACAACAGGAATTGGCAAGATCAGATGAACCTCATGAGCATCAACACCAAGACGGTACCTGACCGAGTCAAGTTGCAGGTGCATGCTCCTTTATATGTACACTCATAATTTAATGTACACTAACACTTTGAGGCACCACGGCGCAAGCGGAAACAGACATCAGGGATAATGCTTGACAGATTAACAAAGTCTAAAGGAGGAAGAATGGAGATCCATTTTGAGGCAGGTTTAAAAAGGCCACGTGATGCTATAGAGTCAGCCAAGTTAGTATCAGAGGCAGCCGTTGCCATTAGGTGTCATGCACCTATCCTCCCAACGTGGATCCAGTACAGGAATGAGAAAGACAATACCCAGTTTAACACCTTCCTTGACCATTTATCCGTAAGTAATGTTATTCATCGCAATTAGTAATATTGTCTTGCTCTGTCCCATACTTTCTAGCTTCCTCCTAATAAGACTCACATTCTTTTCTCAATAGATGAGGTTCAACTTGGATCCGAAAGATGATGCAACTAAACAAGCATGCACTCATGTTTTTCAGTCTGCTCTGCGACAGTATCAGTACCACCTTAGAAAATCTCACTTTGAAGGCAAGGCTAACAATGAAATCGCCCAAACATCTCCAGTGGAATATATTACAAATGAAGACTGGATAGACCTCGTTAAACACTAGTCTGATCCAAAGTATCAGGTAGGCTATATGTATTTGATCAGACCACATATTGAACTTGTATTTACGTATGTGCCTTACAAGTGTATCTTCTTCTAGGCTAACTATTTGAAGAACAAAACCAACCATTCTAAAGTGAAATTCCAACAGACCACAGGATCTCGTAGCTATATTGCACATTGCGAGGCTCTTGTAAATAGCTGCTACTTCCTTCTTTTTTGTGCCATATTATCGTATCTATATTGACTTGTTCCAAATACAGAGAAAATACCGTGCGGACCAAAAAGAACCTGAACCGAATGCAGTGCAAATCTTCAAGGATTGCCACACCAGCAAGATGAAGGGCATGAGCACACCAGTTCAAGCCGCCGTTGTAAGTCCTTACGTCTCCTGCCTTGAACTAATTGGTACTGTAATGTGTTCATTTAACTACTTAGTTTGCAGCCAATGTCAGTTACTCTGTTCACTTTTATTCACAATTGTCTTAACGTATCATTTCACCTTACATGGTTTAAGAGATATGAAGGATATTCTTTTGGTCTTGATCTGTAATCTAGTTGTTATGTTCACGTGCGCACACAATGATAAAATAGCCTGTTTGTTTTATATCTGTTTGCCCAAGATATGAATGATGTTATACTATGTTCATCCTACTTTAAACCATGTCTCTTTATCCTTAGATGTCAACGAATGTGAGGAAATAGACAATACAGTAGGCATGCTACATGGACATATGTTTCGAAAGTGATTTTATTATGTAGTTGGAACTACAATACATGCTAATGTATTACAGTAGTTCACCAAAATAAGTTATGTATAAACGTTTAACCTACTTTGTTTGTTTTTATCTCATTAGTAACTTATCTGGTACACTAATCTACAAGTTCAAACTTTCAGGAAGTTATGGAACAAATGATTGAACAACCACAACCACCTGAAGGTGACGAGGCTACTACAGGCACAATGTCACCTCTTGCTGCAGTGCGTCAGTATCTCTCCACTAACAGTGCAAAAAGCACCTTCCTAAATAATTCTGGGTTGGTTGTCAAGGTAACCTCGTCCAAATTGCCTACTGAACAAAATCTTCCTGCTAGACAGAGTGATATATCTATGCTCCAGGCACAAGTCCAATCCCTAATGGACATTGTTTCGGAAACAAGAATAGTGGTTGAGAAATGTCGTCAAGATATGAATGGTTTTGAAACCAGACTATCAGACATTCGCTTCGTTGTTCAAGAGCAATGGTAGAAAAAAGGTGGAGATCATGCTACTCCATCAGATTCTACAACCTGAAACATTAGCACTCAAGTCAAATGATTTGTGCTTCTATACATCTGATGGTGCTTTTATCTGGAATGACTGTAAACTTTATGCCAACAGGCCTTTTGTTGTATGGTTGGAATTTATTTTTTTGTGATACAACATTTATGATGCTGCCTCAGGCTGCAGTAATTACGACACTATTTTTGTATAGTGTAGGTTTATCTTAGTAATGTATTCAGCCGAAAGCTTCGTAGGAGCCCAACATGCCAACATTCGTCGGGCCCATTCCAATTGGGCTAAAAATGATTATAGGCCGAAATTGGTATGTAGCCCACTAAAAATATCTGGGCCTAAATCAGCATAAGCTTTCATATTTTTCTGGTAGGCCTCTGCCCATAGTGGGCCTTTAACATGCCTTAACATAATTTGGGCCCTTAGTAAAAATAGGCTGTTTACAGGTGTAAATATCTCGAGCCCCTAAAATACATGGGCCTTTAATAGACCAAAAGTGAGATTGGGCCCTGATTGTGCCAAATAACCCACTGGACTTTAACAGGCCGAAATTCGGATGGGCCGTAAATGCGCCGACCTAATACATGGGCCTTTAACAGGCCGGAACTTCGGTCGGGCTAGATTATCGTCATTTTTATATGGGCCGTTAGTGGGCCCGATATGACGTTGGGCCACATATGGCCCATGGTTTACGTCCGGCGTTAACAGGCCGAAAATGACAACATGCCGAAAGTGCCCCAAAGCTATAGTGGGCCTCTAACAGGCCGAATGTCAGACATGGCCGAATATGACCCAAATCCTTCACGGTCGTTTATGGGCCGAAAGTTTTGATGGCCTGTAAATGGGCCCAAATGAAGCCGAACCTTTAACAGGCCGGGAATACACCGGGCCGTAATTCAGTCCAATTACTTAGCGGACTGTTAACGAGCCAGAAGTGACCATGGGCCGCGTTGATGACAAGTTTAGGACAGGCCGTTGACGGGCCGATTTGACAGAGAATGTTGGGCCTTTAGCTGGGCCGGCCCATTATGGTCGGTAGAATCTTGTGGGCCTTTAGCTGGGCCGGCCCATTGTGGTCCGCAAAATCTTGTGGGCCTTTAGCTGGGCCGGCCCATTATGGTCTGCAAAATCGTGTGGGCCTGTAGCTGGGCCGGCCCATTATGGTCCGCTAAATTTTGTGGGCCTTTAGCTGGGCCGGCCCATAATGGTCCGCTAAATCTTATGGGCCTTCGGTTGGGATGGCCCATTTAATATTTGTGGGCCACTTTTGGGCCAGTCCACGTGTCAACATATCATAGGCCCATCTCGACCGTTGGATGAGTGACACCTGTGCCAACGTGGAGCTGACGCGTGGATCCGTCAGCCAATGAGAATTTTACACGTGGAAAATCGGCATTGGTCGTGGCTGTTAACGGGTTATCGGATCCAAAATCCGATCCGATAGCTTAACGGAGTTCCGTAACGGTGGATGCCACATGTCGGTCACCCTTGATGATAGCACTTCTGTGACGCGCGATTTATCATCATGGAAGTGGACACTTCCGTGATGATAATTTTGGCAATGTCATGGAACACTTCTACGACAGCACAGGTATGACTATCTTGATTCTGTCATAAATTTGTCATGGATGTACATGCATGACAGAAAACGCGACCTACTGTGACAAACATGTATCATCACGGAAGTGTATTTTTTTGTAGTGAGTGTTCGGGAGATCGCAACGGCGATCGTTCCGACCCTCAATTCGGAGCCCATGGCGCCATCCAAGGATGGGTGGATAGACCCCATCACGGAGGCCGCATCTTCAGCGGCGATCGAGCCAAATACCGACCTTACCCTTCACGGGAGCCGTGACGCCGAACTGCCGGACTCTTCCCCGGCCACGGACTCCAAACCGCCTGCGCATGTGCCAATCGAATCCGACTGGGCACCGATCATGGAGTTCACCTCCGCGGATATCTTTCAGCACTCACCCTTCGGCGACATACTAAATTCATTAAAATCTCTCTCCTTGTCAGGAGAGTCCTAGCCGAACTTTGTCCGGCAGGATTGGGATGCGGATGACGAAGAAATTCGCCGCCCACCCACCACCCACTTAGTAGCCACTGTCGATGATTTGACCGACATGCTCGACTTCGACTCCGAAGACGTCGACGGTATGGACGACGATGCAGGAGACGAACAGGAGCCACTGCCCACTTCATCGTATGATGTATACATGGTGGACACACCCAAAGAAAACGACGACGAGGAACGGAAGGACGCAGCGAAGGATCGATCCCTCGAGAAGCAGTCAAAGCGGCGGCATAAGCGCCGCTCCAAATCCCGCCTCGGCAGAAACAACAATCATATAGACCCAGCGATAGAGCAGGGTGAGCCAGCGGACGACGAACATGGCATTGGACCACTGTCCGACCACGGCAACACGGAGAATCAAACCGAACAACCCGTCTCTGGCAAAGATAGCAGTCCGGATGACATCACACCGGACAGGCACCTAGAGCAACAGAATCCCCATCCAAGGCTTGTTGCCACTGCGAGGAGTCTGAAAAAGCAGAAGCAAAGGCTCGGGGCTGCACAAGACATACTTAGAATTAGATGGAGTAAAGTACTCAACAGTGCAGCAAAGTATGGCGGCAGTCGCCACACAAAGAGCTACCCGAAGCGAAAGCTGCTAGCTGAATTCGATGATGAGGCCTTAGAGCCCCCGCAATCAAAAAACAAAACAGCCATCCGGTCGGATAGACGACCTCGTGGCCAACATAGAGCGGCAAATGATGCCGCACACAAGCCAGTAACTGATCCACGTGAGGACGCACATCAAAAGGACGGCGCAACCAGATCCATCTATGGGCCAAGCAAGCGCGCTCCAGCAAGCAATGCAACACAACAAAAATCCGAACACCATGGTACACCCAAATACAGGGGTGCCGCACACCCCCTATGTTTCACCGATGAGGTGCTGGACCATTGATTTCCAGAGGGATTCAAACCCGTAAACATAGAGGCATACGACGGAACGACAAACCCTAGGGTCTGGATTGAGAACTACATCCTCCATATCCACATGGCTCGAGGAGACGATCTCCATGCCATCAAGTACTTACCCCTCAAGCTCAAAGGATCAGCTCGGCACTGGCTTAAAAGCCTCCTCGAAAACTCCATTGGAAGCTGGGAAGAGCTCGAGGACGCTTTTCGGGCAAATTTTCAAGGGACCTATGTCCGACCACCGGATGTAGATGATTTAAGTCACATAACTCAACAGCCCGGAGAGTCGGCCCGAAAGCTTTGGAACAGGTTTCTCACTAAAAAGAACCAAATAGTCGACTATCCGGACGCCGAAGCCTTAGCAGCTTTCAAGCACAGCGTTCGAGACGAATGGCTGGCCAGACACCTCGGCCAAGAAAAGCTAAGAACAATGGCAACATTAACAAGCCTGATGACCCGCTTTTGCTCGATGTAGCACCAGCGACCCAATTACATCCAAAGTTAGAGACGGAAACGGGAAGCCACGATGCAGCAAAAACAATCGCCGGAATAAGGAAGACAGCCCGAAGAGCACGGCGGTAAATGCCGGATTCAGAAGCTCTCGGCCAGGTCAGCAAAAGCTTCCCTCCAAAGGCAACAGAGACGAACTGTCCAGCCTAAACAAGATTCAGGACAAAATATGTTAGATCCACAGCACCCCCAATAAACCTGCAAATCATACCCATAGATAATGTTGGGTCTTCAACTAGTCCGGCAAGCTCAACGCCGAACACAAGGGGCAGGATACACCAAGCGAATACGAGGACGAGCCTCGCAAGCAAAGCACTGGGAAACAGAAGAAATTCCCACTGGAAGTCAAAACAGTAAACATGTTACACGTGATGAAGGGGAGAAACAAAGCGGCACTCCTAGAGACACATGCCCCAGGGCCTATCACCGCGGAGTTCTGCCACTGGTCGTCCCAACCGATCACCTTTGACCAGCGGGATTACTCGGCAAGTATACGGCATGCAGGATGGGCTGCCTTGGTGTTAGACCCGATAATTGACGGATACCACTTCACACGAGTCCTGATGGACGGCGGCAGTAGTTTAAACCTGATATATCAGGACACAGTCCGCAAAATGGGGATAGACCCAACAAAAATCAGCCATAGCAATACTACCTTCAAAGGAGTAATGCCAGACCCAGAAGCCCATTGCATGGGCTCCCTGCTACTAGAGGTTATATTCGGCTTTCCCGATAACTTCCGCAGCGAAAAGTTAACCTTCCACATCGCTCTGTTCCAAAGTGGCTATCAAGCACTACTCGGACGCGAAGCTTTCGCTCGCTTTAACGCAATACCGCATTACGCTTCCCTCATGCTTAAGATGCCCGGTCCACGTGGCATCATTATAGTAAATGGAAATATTGAGCGCTCCTTGCGCGCGAAAGACCGTGCGGCTGCCTTGGCAGCCACACACTAAACGGCCTCACCAACTAGAGCATCTGACAGGTCGTTAAGACCACGGACGCAGTTAGACGAGTCCGGTGTAGCTATATATAATTGATACAGGTTTGATGGCTATACCCCTATAACAATACAAGGGGCTCAACGCATGTAAACAAGTGACAATTAGGCTCAACTTTACTCATCTTGAACTGTACATTGTTTATTTAGTAGAACCTACCTTTTCCACGACAACTTTTCAGCTAAGTTCCTCTCTTTTACAGATGACCATCATGCTACACCCGTCCAGGATACGGCACAACGGAGAGACAGGTGCAGACGTGCAGCAGGGACCCGCTCCAAGGATTCTTTTTAGATTAAGACCCTGCGTTAACCTTTTTTACTATCTCTTGTTGATACACATCCCCCGGATTCTCAGTACAATTGAGAAGGATGCTGACGTATTGGCATGTGGCCACGTCAGAATATTGCACGTACCTGGACACCAGGGGCTTATTACAAAGGGCACTATTTAGCCCGGTTTACATCATAAAGACCGAGTACCTTAGGGAGTGTTCGGCATCGCGAGTTTGGCCTTATATGCATCAGCTCTGAATCATGTCTTTAGTCAAATGTTGGGTTTGCTCGGCTCCTGTGTTTTGCTGCCTTACGTTCCGCTCTATCGGCTAAGGCGGCACCAGGAGAACTACTACGATTGTGCCTTGGTTCATCCGGACGAGCACCTCAGTAGAGAAAGCCGAAAACTGACTGTCATGATATAGCGTGAGACTGGTCAACCACTCGATGACCTAGCGGAATCTTCGGGATTCCTCCGCCTTAACGAAGGGCCGTTTCCCGGCCAGGCATGTACGCGCCCCGAATTCGGATGAGCGCGGAGCCACCAGGGGCTATATAGTAGCCCCACTGTCAAACTCCTCTGGCTAAGTGAAAGTGTTAAAGCATTATAGTCCGATTGCCTAGTTTGCTGCGCTATCACCTCCTTAATGGACCAAGACGTAGGATCAAGTGTGAACATGCGTCTTCTGCGAGCACCCCCGCATTATATGTGTGGGGGCTGAAGCCGACGACTGCCATATTTCAGGTTATATACATATATACATAAAAAGCCGCACAGGATGTATTATAATTCTTTCAGGCACAAGTATAAAATATCCTTTACAATTCAGTAAAACATTGTTTCTCAATGGGAATACATGTCATTAGAACATAATATTCTTTGAGCATTGCGCTTCTATTGAACGAGCACCCTGGAGAACTTCTCGAAAGTAGTGCTCGACTGGTACTCGGCTCTCGTCCGAATCTTGGGCTGCAATGGCGGTGGCCTCCATCTCCGCCCAGTATGTCTTCACACAGGCAAGGGCCATCCGCGCACCCTCTACGCACGCCGACCTCTTCACCGCGTTGATGTGCGGCACTGCACCAAGGAACTGTTGCACCAAACTAAAATAACTGTTCGGCTTTGGCCTTTCCGGCCACAGATGATCCACAACAGACCTCATGGCGAGTCCGGACAACCTATTCAGCTCGACCCATTCGGCCAACCGATCAGTCAATGGAAGCGGACGCTCTGGAACATTAAATTGTGACCAGAACAGCTTTTCCACTTCGCGATCTTTTTTATCTCGGAAGTATTCGGCCGCATCGGCAGCACTCGCCGCTAAGTCCAAATATGCGTCCACAGAACTCCACAGCCGGTCCAAAGGGGCGTACCTAGGATCTCCGAAATTCATCCGCAGCATAAAGGGCTTCCCAGCCACGATATTCCCGGCTTGACGCAGCTCCTCCATCATCGCTCTCATTGCAGAGCGGGTGTCTTTGGTCGCCATCATGGCCTTCTCCAGGTTTGTCCTCTTCGCTCAATCTTCCTTTTCAAGAAGCTCGTAACGGTCAGCGGCATTCTTCAATTCCATAGCCATCCTGGCTATCTCCTCCTTGCTTTGGCAGTGAGCAGCCCGTTCGGCCTTCAGCTCCTTAACTGCCTTTAGGGTAGCTGCATCGCTTTTCCTGGCTTGTTCTTTGGCTCGGGCAAGTTCCGCCTGAAGGTTCTCCATGGTCGCAGCTCCATCTGCATTCACACACATGTTATAGATATTGGCATCATGCTCCTCTTCCATGTGTCGCCGGAGGAATCACATACCCTGTGCCTCATCAAGCCCCTTGTTGACAAGTACGATGTCGGCATCTGCCACATCAAGCTGCCGCTTTAGCTCGGCAAACTCATCAGTCTGGCTGGCCACCGGACCCTCCGCCACCTGCATATTAAGGCGGCACGATTATTTCTGGGACTATGATCCTCTGTGCGCCGTCGTCTTCGACAACACCCAGAGTCTTAGGGGCTACTATCTACACAGGGCACATCTAAAAATGTGCGGTGCTATAAAAAATGTACATCATTTCACGTACCTCAAAACCCGTCAGTAGACTCATAAAGGCTTCATGCAACCCGCTTTCGGCGGACGAAATCCTTTCAATCACCATACGCATCAACGTGCGGTTCTCTTCTGAGATAGCCGCTCGCTCTAGCAGATCCCTTAGTACGTCCAACCGCACACCAGACGGTGTCGGACTCTTTCGATTGCTCTCTTCGAGAGCCGGATACTGAGGACTTCGGGTGGCCATAGGATTGCCTTCTGGCCTTGCCGGATCAGGAGAAACCCTCCACGACGACACCTTGTGGTCGCCCGCCTCATGAGGCGGTATGGCAGGGGGAGGCATTTCGCTCTCCATCATCTCTGGAAGAAGATCCCCTGAAGACGAGCTCTGCTGAGAAGGGCTAAGATCTGAAGTGCAAGATAAACGCTTCGGTTATTTTCCTCAGAAGTAAAGCGAGGTATTTTCATTATTAAGTACCCATTAACTTATAGCTCGGTGGAGGGTTGATCCCCTTGAGGGCATAGTGCGGCCGGGGTAGCCCCCGGGGCAGGACCCTCCAGCGAAGATTTCTTCCCCCGTTTGGAGACCATTGTCTCCGGGTCCTCGGAGGTGGTCCTCTTCATTCCCTGGGGAGAGGAAGTTTCAGTCCCTCCTCCCCGGCTAACCTCCTTCACAGAGGCGCTAGCCTCCTTGTTCCCCCCCTTTATCTTCTCCTAAGGGCGCTTGATAAGGCGCGATCTCTAGCATCCTGGTTAGCACGGGATTTGGTGAGGTCTCAGGGAGGCGGGCCGGACACCTGATCAACTTTGCCTTCGCTATCCAATCCTGGTCAAAGAGTGGCTTTTTTAGGGCGACGTTACGATAAATAAACGAACAGTGTGTTCGGATGCGGGGCTACTTACTTGGGTATCCAGGCGATTGCAGCTCAGTCCTGCATCCTTAGTGATGTCTGAACACATTATTTGTGGTCTGAAGAACAATTTGTACATCTCCTCGGGTGTCATGCCGAGGAGGTGTTGGATAGCTCGCGGTCCCTCCAGGTTGAACTCCCACATACAGAAGGGACGGTGTTTGCATGGCTGGACTCGATGAACTAGCATAACTTGCACTACCATAACCAGAGTGAAATCTCTCTCAAAGAGATCTCGGATACGGCTTTGCAGTATTGGCACATCCTTGGCTGGACCCCAGCTCAGCCCCCTGCTGATCCATGACATCAGTTATGGTGGGGGGCCTAAGCGAAAGGTGGGGGCAGCTACCCACTTGGCACTTCGGGGAGCTGTGATGTTGAACCACTCCCGCTGCCACAATCCGGACACCTCTGGGAAGCTACCCTCAGGCCATGGAGCATTAGCGATTTTGCTTATTGAAGCGCCTCCGCACGCTGCGTGCTGCCCCTCGATCATCTTCGACTTCACATCAAAGGTCTTGAGACACAGGCCGAAGTGAGGGGTAATGCGGAGGAAGGCCTCACATACGACAATAAATGACAAAATCTGAAGAAGGGAATCCGGGGCCAGATCGTGAAAATCTAGCCCATAATAGAACATAAGACCCCTAACAAAGGGATCCAGAGCGAGGCCTAGTCCTCGGAGGAAGTGGGAGACGAACACGACGCTCTCGTTGGGTTTGGGAGTAGGGACGACTTGTCCTTAGGCAGGTAGCCGATGCAAAATTTCGGCAGTCAGAAATCTGGCCTCTCTCAACTTCTTGATGTCCTCCTTCATGACGGAGGAAGGCATCCACCGACCTTGAAGGTTGGATCCGGACATAGTTGAAGGTCCGAAGTGCCTAAACCTGAGCTTTGGGTGTTGGAACTCGAGGCAGGAGGCGGATTCGATTAAAATCGAGAGGAAAAAGCCTTGTCCCATTTATAAAGAGGGTGAATATCAAGCGTCCTCCTCGTGGCCGTTTGGGACTTGCCTAAGATCTGGGAGTCCTACCCATAGGCACGGTTGGGTTACCCACGTCCGTATTGATGAGAATCCCATGATAAAGGGGACACGATCTCTGCTTCGACAAGACGTGCCAAGGAAACCGCCTCGCGAAACACGCTGAGATGGGTTATGAAAAACGATTCGAATAAAGACCTGGCTGTGGTGTGATGTCACACTACGGGGTACGTCAGTAGATTAGATTTGTGGAAATATTATTCTCTCTACGGTGGTATGTGGAACTCGTTTTGCAGAGCCGAACACGATCCTCGTGTTCAAAATCTTCTATGAAGTATTCGGAGGAGGAACCCGCCTTGCAATGCCGAAGACAATCTGCGCGCCGGACTCATCGTCATTGAAGCCTGGTTCAGGGGCTACTGAGGGAGTCCTAGATTAGGGGGTATCCGGACAGCCGGACTATATCCTTTGGCCGGACTGTTGGACTATGAAGATACAATATTGAAGACTTCCTCCCGTGTCCGGATGGGACTCTCCTTGGCGTGGAAGGCAAGCTTGACAATACAGATATGTAGATATCCTTCCTTGTAACCGACTCTGTGTAACCCTAGCCCCCTCCGGTGTCTATATAAACCGGAGGGTTTAGTCCGTAGGACGAAGAACAACAATCATACCATAGGCTAACTTCTAGGGTTGAGCCTCTTTGATCTCGTGGTAGATCAACTCTTGTATTACTCATATTATCAAGAACAATCAAGCAGGACGTAGGGTATTACCTCCATCAAGAGGGCCTGAACCTAGGTAAACATCGTGTCCCCTGCCTCCTGTTACCATCCGCCTTAGACGCACAGTTCGGGACCCCCTACCCGAGATCCGCCGGTTTTGACACCGACAGGCGCGGCGCACCGCACAGCAAGAGCGGATCCATCATTGCTTGCCCGCTATCAACACGGTGTCACAGCTGGGTACATGTCCTGTCAGTACCCCCATTCATCGCCAAGAGTGGGCAGAGGCCCTCAGCGCCGTACTTGCACCAGAGGCCGGCCGCGCCGTACTTGCACCGAATGCCCGCCAATCCGTTCGCATGGGTGCCGCCGTTCGCCTTGTCCGCGGCCCGCTGGATGCCAATGCGCTGGTCCGTAGGCTCGACCGCCTCCTTGGCCCAGGTGTCCACCTGGGCGTAGTAGAGGAACATGGCCGTCGCATCCTCGAGCTGCTGATCTCCGATGAAATAGCCAACTTGGAGCTCGAGATCGCGCTCCAGATGTACCGCAAGCGTGTCGACCACTTAGACGAACGCCTGCATGAGTTCAGGCAGAGCCAAGAGCTACAGTAGGCAAGGGCTACTGGTCATGGTCTGGTGGACGCGTTTTATTTTAAAAAGTCGTTTCGACGTGGATAGCTATGTATTCACAACAATCATAGTGTTGGTCTGTTTATTGCTCTCTTTCAATGTGTGTACTCTGTTTTCCATTCTTATATATTCTGTTTCAATGTGTATATATATGCTTTCCATTCTGTATATGTGGATGATAACAGCTAGATTCAAATTTTTATACAAAAACAAATAGAAAATGGAATTCATAATATATATATATATTAACTATTCATTAGTTCATCATAGAATATCATCACATATACATGATGATACTTAACTACTAGGAACAATGCATAAAATTGAGAACGAACAATACTAAAACAAACACTCCCTCCCGAGGCCAGTATTCCGGTAGCCCCTCGCTAGCAGCACCCTGGTGTGCGGTGTCTTCCCAGTGCGGAGGTAGTACTCCGCCTCCTCTGCCTCGCAGCGCTTGACGTACCGATCTGCCTCTTGCTGGCGGACACATGTGGCGATCTTGCCATTTCGTTGGGCGCCCACCAGAACTCCTCGTTGGTGGCACGCTGGAGCTTATCGGCCCACCTCCACGCAGCAACGAGGCGCCCAACACCTATGACCTTCCTCGCGAAGTACCCGTCTTCGTACACCTCCTCGGCATGATGACGCGCCCGCCCCCAAAGCTCTGCCGCCTCCTTTTTCCCGGAGGCATCACGGGCTTCACAGGGCACCTGGTACATGGCTTCCTCCTCCGCCATCTCCTTCTTGAACACCACTTGCCTGGCTTTCTCAGCCAGTGATAGCGACTTCCACAGACAAAGATTGTACTGGCCCCAAACCAATCCAAAGTTGGGGGGTCCGACGCAACCTCGTCCGGCGGCTTGTAGGGGTCCTCGTCGCTGCTATTTGAGTGAGCGTCCTCGGGCGGCGGCGACTCCTTGTCGGCGCGTGGGCAGACCGGTGGTGCCATGGCAGAGATTTGAGAGAGAGAGAGAGAGGACTAGCAGGGGAGGATGTAGATGAGAATGCACGCGAGACGACGTGAGCAAGGTAGTATTTATTGGTGGATAGAATCTAGATCGACGGCGACAGTACACACGCCGGTCGCCGGAATTTACGAGTACTGTAGTTTGAATTACACACGATTCCCGCAGCAAAATCCGTGTGTGAACATAATAGCCAAAATCCGTGTGTGAACATAATAGCTGACGGTTTCCAATGCAGAACCGTCTTTGATTAATGATCCCCGCAACTCACCTACCAAACCTCGAGCCGTGAGATAGAGTGCCAATCGTGTGGGGGCCGGTTGTCTTGCCAGATCTTTACATTTTCTTTTTTGTACACCAGATATTTACATCGTCTGATGATTTTTTAACTCGCACACAAGTACACAAAATTATGATTTTCCAAACCATTATGGTTAGGCGTTGCATGTAGATGTAGTTCAAATTTGAATTACAGTCATTAAATGGTTAGAAAATCACTTAAATGTCTTTAAAAGGTCAAATGACCCCTGAAATTTTCCAAATTTTCACATGACAGATGTATTAGTGCACATTAAACATAGAAAAAAAATTGAAGGCCATAAGAGGAAGCTATCTCCCGTTCTTCATCAAACATGCATTGTTCCCTCTCGGAATCATGAACCTTCTAGTGAGTTGCTCCGGTTTGTGAGGGGTGTGTGTCCAAACTTTTGTCAAACATGCCAATTTTTTACCACATCATCTTGGTGGCATGACATTAAATCAAGCAAGGTTTCATGTTTTTCTGATCATTTTTTAATTTTTTGGAATTAAAATGCCACGACACTCCATGCATGTGCCCATGCCTTGAGACCAATATGTTTGAAAATTCTTTCTAATTTACTGCACATGTAATTAACTCGCACACAAGTACACAAAAATATGATTTTCAAACCATTTTGGTTAGGCGTTGCATGTAGATGTAGTTGAAATTTGAATTAAGGTCATTAAATGGTTAGAAAATCACTTAAATATCTTTAAAAGGTCAAATGACTCCTGAAATTTTCCAAATTTTCACATGACAGTTGTATTAGTGCATGTTAAGCATAGAAAAAAAATTGAAGGCCGTAAGAGGAAGCTATCTCTCGTTTGTCATCCAACATGCATTGTTCCCTCTCGGAACCACGAACCTTCTAGTGAGTTGCTCCTGTTTGTGAGGGGTGTGTCCAAACTTTTGTCAAACAGGCCAATTTTTTACCACATCATCTTGGTGGCATGACATTGCAAGCAAGGTTTCATGTCTTTCTGATCATTTTTTAATTTTTTGGAATTAAAATGCCATGGCACTCCAGGCATGTGCCCATGCCTTGAGACCAATATGTTTGAAAATTCCTTTTAATTTACTGCACATGGAATTAACTCGCACAAAAGTACACAAAAATATGATTTTTCAAACCGTTTTGATTAGATGTTGCATATAGATGTAGTTCAAATTTGAATTACGGTCATTAAATGGTTAGAAAATCACTTAAATATCTTTAAAAGGTCAAACGACCACTGAAATTTTCCAAATTTTGACATGACAGTTGTATTAGTGCACGTTACACGTAGAAAAAAATTGAAGGCCGTCAGAGGAAACTATCTCTCGTTCGTCATCAAACATGCATTGTTCCCTCTCGGAAACATGAACCTTCTAGTGAGTTGCTCCGGTTTGGCAGTGGTGGTGTCCAAACTTTCGTCAAACATGCCAATTTCTTTACCACATTATCTTGGTGGCATGGCATTAAATCAATCAAGGTTTCATTTTTTTCTGATCATTTTTTTTATTTTTTGGAATTAAAATGCCATGTCACTCCATGCATATGTATGCATGTGTCCATGTCATGAGACAAATATGTTTGAAAATTCCTTCTAGTTTACTGCACATGGAATTAACTCGCACACAAGTACACAAATATGATTTTTCAAACCGTTTTGGTTAGGCTTTGCATGTAGATGTAGTTCAAATTTGAATTACGGTCATTAAATGGCTAGAAAATCACATAAATGTCTTTAAAAGGTCAAATGACCCCTAGTATTTTAAAAAAAATCACATTACAGTTGTAGTAGTGCACGTTAGACGTAAAAAATTGAAGGCCATAAGAGGAAGCTTTCTCTCATTCGTCATCAAACATGCATTGTTCCCTCTCGGAACCACGAGCCTTCTAGTGAGTTGCTCCAGTTTGTGAGGGGTGTGTGTCCAAAGTTTCATCAAACATGCCAATTTTTTTAGCACATCATCTTGGTGGCATGACATTACATCAATCAAGGTTTAATGTGTTTCTGATTTTTTATTAGTTTTTGGAATTAAAATGCCATGTCACTCCATGCTTAATTGTGTCATAGCCGTTAGACCAATATGTTTGAAAATTCCTTCCAATTTACTCCACATCGAATTAAATCACACACAAGTACACGAAATATGAGTTTTCAAACCGTTATGGTTAGCTGTTGCTTGTACATGTAGTTCAAATTTTAATTACGGTCATTAAGTGGCTAGAAAATCACTTAAATGCTTTAAAAGGTCAAATGACTCCAGAAATTTTCCAAAATTTTACATGACAGTTGTATCAGTACTACAAAATCTATCGTTCATTTAAAACACCATCCATTGCCACTTTACTCCAAATTCATCTTTCACAGCTAATAAAAAATATCTATAACATCACACATAGTTGTTTTCTAGGAACCGTTTGCGAAGAAAATATCTCGGTCTATTTAAGTCTCCCTCCTTAAGCTTCGCCGGCTCGTCTGCTCCTGTGCCGGCAACCCCAGAATCTAGGAATCCAGATCCCCATTCCCACACCCCCTTCTTACAAAGATAACGCCATAGAAACGCTTCGTGAAGGCCCGTAGGATGGCCGCATCCGCCCCGAGCGCCGCCGCCTGCGCCAAGAGCGCGGCCGCCTACGCCGAGAGTGCCACCGCATCCACATTCAGCACGGCTGCTTCCGCTGAGAGGGCGTCTGTGGTAGCCGACAGGGCAGCTGCAGCAGCTGAGACGGCTGCAGCTGCTGCTGCAACGGCGGCTGCAAACACCGAGAGTGCTCGAGCTGTCATCCGTGCCGTCGATGTCTTCCTGGCCCAGGTCGAGGCCATCCACACCAAGATCGAGGATGCACATGCCAAGATATTCCAAGCCACCTCGAACTCCAGCATGCAACCCACCTCTGAAAATGCGGCGGTGGCCATGGAGCACCTCCTTCCTCATGAGGTCGCCAAGCGGGAGCTGGAGATGCAGGATGCAGCGGAGATCGAGGAGCGCCGGGAGGAGGAGTTGCGCGTGGCCGAGGTCGAGGTAGAGAAGAGTTTGTCCGTCGAGGAATCGGCGGTGGAGTACCCACGCGAGCTCTGGTGTAGCCACTACTACGAGTACTAAAACCTTGAGGGCGGCGCCAAGGACAAGGACGAGGACGCGGTTGACTTCAGCAGGGGGGATTTATTAAAATTATGCGTACTTAGGCTTTGTTTTTAATGTTGGTCTTTTGTTAGAGCAATATTTAGGTCAACTGGCTATGTTTAATAACTAAAATTGCTCGATTCAGTAAGTGTGGTCTATCTGTTGTACGCTCTTTTGTGTGCCCAAATTAGTAAGCGATGTTAAATTTTGTAATGACGTACCCGGGGAAATTTCCACCAAAATTTGAATGATCAAACTCATCCCGTGCGCGTAAAGCAGAAGAATCATTTGCGATGCACACAATCATTCAAAGTGAATGGCCCGGCGGCACCGCGCGCAAAGTTTCCCTCCACATTTCCAAAATTTTGGCCTAGCACCAAAATATCTACCCCCACCCCCCTTCCCCCCTTCCCCACCCCCTTTTCTCCCCTACCACAAGTCACATTTCCCCTGTTTCCTCCTTCCTTCCTTGCTAAGCTATAGCCGCTTCCTCGCTCTCGCTGTCTCGCATCCTACCACTGGGGTCGCCATGGTCTTCTTCAAAGACATCTCCAGTGGTTCCTCCTCCGGCGATGACTCCTTCACCACCTGGGTATGCCTCTCTTCTCTCTCTCAGGCTATGACTTGGAATGAAGGATTTTTACCCGGCGGTCAATTTGAGTCATTTCTTCCTCTTGTAGCTCCCTAGGACCATCCGTGGCAACGAATGGAGCAGGGTGGCTGAAGATCTATCTGCTCGTTGTCACCATCAATCTCCATGCGTGAAGCTAGTTGCGTTTAATTCTGTGGACAGTGGGAGGAAGTTTATGGCATGTGCAAAGATGGTTAGACCCTATTTCGTTGTTATAAATCATTGGTTAGATGTGATTCATACACTCACAGTCCCAACCCATTCATACCACACCTTCAACAAAACGCATCCTAAGACAGTGTCATAGTTTGTACCTAGTATCTTAAATTGTTGCTATATCATCAGCAGTTCCATTAGAAAATTATTTGGCACCGCTTGAGCAGTTTGTCCAGCCAACTTTGGTCCACACATCCGAGCAGCCAAGCAGTAAAATACTAAATCTTTATGGCACGAAGGAACTGGGCATTGGAGCAACTACGTGCTCCGCAGTTCGGGTCCCTGATTTTTTCCCCCTACATCGGCTCGCCAGTGCAGGGCACCGGTGTGAGGTGTAGCAATAGTTATCTGTACCTCGGTTTTGGCATACATAGTGGACGGCCTTAGTGCTATTAGTTCTATGTTACTAAATTTGTGCATGTAGACACCTGTTAGTATCAATTTGCTGTCATCCAAACACTTTCGCTATGCTGTTGCAGTTATATTTACCTTCCTCATAAAATGTTCAATTTGTTATTTATTATACATGCGTAAGAACTTGTAGCGTCGTTGTAGTTAATTATAGCTTATGATGTTCCAGAATTTGGTTGTTGTCTCAGTACCAATTATTTCATTTGCACATTGATCTTTTTGAGAAGATATGTCATAGTTAACATGTTTCTTCAGTTTTTCAAAATAAGAATTGGTGATTTTCTATGTTGCTATAAACCGATTTTCCCAACAATTGTTACTGATCTAGTTTTAAATATTAGTATGAACGGAAGTGTTCTTACTTGGAGTGGGGTTATCAAGAGTGGCCACAGTCTTTGAAGATGTGCCTAGCGAAGCTCTGGAGCATGTATGAGAGAATAGACATAGGCTTAGAGAAACAGTCTTTGAAGATGCGGGATAAAAAGTTGAAGGTGGAGAATGAGCTCAGATTTTTTAAAATCAGACTTTGCTAAGATGGTGTTGGCGAAGGAGGAGGCACTTTGCCAGTTGGCCCATGCAAAACAGGTTCTTACTGAACTGAAAGCAGAGGTGGATAAGATGAGCCTGGATGATCTCGATTAGGGAAATGAAGATATTGTTCTTATGAAGTTGAACTAGCTATATGTTGTACTCTGTTGTTTTCATGTAGCTACCGTACTGTGATGTTATAATATATTTATGTGCCTGATATGAATTGGCAAACAATTGTTTGATATGAAATGTGAATTTGCGTAATACAGGAATTATTAATTGTAAACCAATAAACATGTTAAATGTGTCATGGACCTTTGCAAATGGTTCTAGCAGTAAAAGCGCTTGTGATGGATAGCCCAATGCCACACAGTTTTCTTCATCAAATCGTGTGTGATATAGTTGATAATAGCAAACAGTTAACCAAGGCACACCGTATGTGATAGTTACACCTTTCACACATGAGACTACACATAAATCTGTGTGGGATGTACGTACGAATGGAAACGTTTTCCCTGGATTGACTATGTGGGATGTACATAAGAACGAAAACGTATTCCTTGGATTAACTGTGTGTGCTATACATACAAACGGAAATGTTTTTCTGGGATTCACCGTGTGGGATGTACATACCTACGGAAATGATTTTCTTGGATTACCATGTGGGACGTACATACCTACGGAAATGATTGGGTTTCGATGCCTCGCCCGATCGCACACGGCCCCAGCCTGTGTCCTAGGAGGCCCTATCCCCAATGATTTCTGGGTCGTTTGGGAAGGACCCCCCTATCGCCCACACTCACTTGGTGACGGTTCCAGATTCCATCACAGAAAGGGGTTAAAAACTGTTTGTATAGCACTGATGCGTACCAGTGTACTACCACTGGGAAAGGACACCACAAGATTGAACCCAAAGCTAAGCACTTCTCCCATTGCAAGAAAAACAAATCTAGTTGGCCATACCAAATCAATTGTTCGAAGAGACTTGCAAAGATATCAAATCATGCATATAAGAATTCAGAGGAGATTCATATAATATTCATAGATAAGCTGATCATAAATCCACAATTCATCGGATCTTGGCAAACACACCGCAAAAGAGTATTACATCGAATACATCTCCAAGAACATCGAGGAGAACTTTGTATTGAGAATCAAAGAGAGAGAAGAAGCCATCTAGCTACTAGCTATGGACCCGTAGGTCTGAAGTAAACTACTCACGCTTCACCAGAGAGGCAATTGTGTTGGTGTAGAAGCCCTCTGTGATCGATTCCCCCTCCAGTAGGATGCCGGAAAAGGCCCCAAGATGGGATATCACAGGTAGAGAAGGTTGCGGCGGTGAAAAAGTGGTTTCGTGGCTCCCCTAGATGTTTTTGGGGTATAAGAGTATATATAGGCGAAAGAATTAGGTCAGGGGAGCTACGAGGGGCCCACAAGGTCGGGGGGAGCGCCCCACCCCCTGGGCGCACCCTCCACCCTTGTGGCCGCCTCGAGGCTCCTCTGACTTGTACTGCAGGTCTCCTGGGTGTCTTCTGGTCCAAGAAAAAACATGGCGATGGTTTTATTCCGTTTGGACTCCGTTTGGTATTCCTTTTCTGCGAAACTCTAAAACAAGGAAAAAATAGAAACTGGCACTGGGCTCTAGGTTAATAATTTAGTCCCAAAAATTATATAAAATAGCGTATTAATGCATATAAAACATCCAAAACAGATAATATAATAGCATGGAAAAAAATCAAAAATTATAGATGCGTTGGAGACGTATCAGGGGCCTGCATAGTACTACTTTGCTTCGAGGGCTAATAGAGTTTCACAATAAGTATGTGAGTTCTTTATGACTACTGTGTGTTCATGGATTATACGCACTCTCACCTTTCCACCATTTTCTAGCCTCTCTGGTACCGTGTATTGCCATTTCTCACCTTGAGATCTGGTACAAACTTCGCTAGTGCATCCAAACCTCGTGATATGAAATGCTGTATCACATATAAGCCTCCTTATATCTTCCTCAAACCAACCACCATACCTACCTATTATGGCATTTCCAAAGCTATTCCGAGATATATTGCCATGCAACTTCCACCGTTCAGTTATTATGACACACATCATCATTGTCATATTGTTTTGCATGATCATATAGCTAACATAGTATTTGTGGCTTAGTCGCCATTCATTGCACATCCTAGTACACTGCTAGAGGGATTCATATAGAGTCATATTTTGTTCTAGTATTGAGTTATAATTTTGAGTTGTAAGTAAATAGAAGTGTGATGATCATCATTATTCATTATTAGAGCATTGTCCCAAGTGAGGAAATAAAAAAAGGAGGCCAAAAGAGCCTAGAAAAAAAGAGGCCAAAAAGAGCCCACCAAAAAAATGAAAGAAAAAGAGAGAAGGGGCGATGTTACTATCTTTTTCCACACTTGTGCTTCAAAGTAGCACCATGTTTTCATATATAGAGTCTCCTATGTAGTCACATTCATATAACTAGTGGGATTTGTTCATTATAGAACTTGGCTTGTATATTCTGATGATGGGCTTCATCAAATGCCTGAGGTTTTGTAGAGCAAGAAAGTTGGATGCACACCCACCACTTAGTTTTCATTTTGGGCTTTCATAAACTTATAGCTCTTAGTGCATCCGTTGCATGGCAATTCCTACTACTTACATTGATATCAATTGATGGGCATCTCCATGTCATGTTGATTAGCCTCGTCAATGTGAGACTTTCTCCTTTTCTTCTTCTCCATATTAATCAGTACCACCATACTCTATCCCACCCATAGTGCTATATCCATGGCTTGCTCTCATGTATTTCCGTAGCGACCCGACCCGAATGGATCGAAGTCTCTGTGCTTAAGTGTCATCCCTAGATTGGTATGCTGACACACACAATACTCAAGGATTTATAACAGAGGTAAATCACATGTGTAGAGTAATGTAAATACTATTACCTCAATCCATATAGCGGAAGAAACAACAAAGCTGTGGAGTCCCAACAACACCAACGACAAAGTTGAGTGTAGACATCGTAACCCTAACGTATCACTTACTCATCGTAAGAATCCTACAACATGAGACGTTGCAGCCATGTAGGTCAGTACATTGAATGTACTGGCAATTTCACACCATAGTATAATAATGAAAATGTCTCTCTCTATATTCATATTTGGCTGGTGGAGGCTCTAAGTTTAAATTTTGCATAAAGCGATTTTTTTCCTACAATAAAGGAATAATTTTTATTTACTACCAAGTTTATTCCATTATTGAGAAGGTATCCCCAACTCAATCCCAAAATTTACCAAGTAACAATAATAATAATAATAACCCAACAAATTCATTAAGTAAAGTGATGAGATCAATCAATGATTTCAAATACCAGATACTCAAGATGTCCATAACCGGGGACACGGCTAATCGTGATTAGTTTATACAGTCTGCAGAGGTTTGTGCAATTTTCCCCACAAGACTCGACCACATCCATGATCGGAAGATCGAGACATAGTCTTTCTGAAGCATTAACTCTCCACTCTGGGTAGACAGTACTACCTACTTTCCCCTACATATGCTAGCCTACCACTAAAAGAGGTCACACAACTTACTCAAATATGCCAAAGCCCATAATGGCTTGTGGCTACACACGGAAGTTTCTAGCATGAACAATCTTATGATCTCTTTGAGCCTGGGTGGCATTCCATAGGATGATCACATGGGTACTCAAGGATATCCTAGGACAACACTGGATTCTCCAGGTGCCCGCAACCAATCCACCCAAATGTGTATTAAAGTAGCCACCGTAAGTTTCCTTAGTTATTACTCTTGCAACTTCCATGAATCACACATACCAATCCCCATCTATGAGCATGGCTAAGCAATAAGTAACAAAGCGTATATTCCCGGGGTGATCAAAGGTAATATGTTCCTACCTCATCAACTACATAGCAATAACCACATGTTTCCAATCCTACTAATGCAATCTTTGAGGGTGTATCTAATGCAAGGAAAACTGGGTATAGGAAAAGTATGATCAAAGTGTGAACTTGCCTTGTACTGTTGTTGAAGATTCTTCGCACTCATAATTCCTGACAGTTCTACTAGTCACACTCTGATCAATCTATTGTAAGCAAGCAATTATAACCACACATAAGCAATCACTCAAATATCCAAAATAAAAGGAAAAGAAACATTGCAAAAACTCCAAAATAACCAAATCAAATTATTTTACAAGATCATATCCTAATTTCGGTGAAGAAGTGTGGTGATGGCTCAAGAGGTTAGATTATGCCTAGGGATTCAATTGCAATAAGGAATCAATTGAAAATGCGCTACCATTTACAAGATATGATCAAATGAAGGTCCAAATATTTGAAAGGTTCCAAAGTTGAAACTAATGATGCTACTAGATGTAGGAAGTCAATGGAAACATGTAGGAAGAAGAATTATTAGATTCGAAATAGCAGATCAAAAGATACAAGTAATTCAACATAGCATTAAATCTGGTTAGAATGTTGTGTGGTAACTCTTTGTGGACTAGCAGAGTAATCTCACTATGATCAGAATTATATGTTAGAAAGATGACACTAATTGTACGAACGGAAAGATTGATTCAATACGAATCCGATGCAGTTTGAATAAGAATCTGAACAAATTTCGAAATTTGAAAGTTGCAAAAAGTTTATTTAATAGATTCACTAGATAGGCGGAATCAAGATGAAAATGTAGGCAGTGGTTTTATCTAATTTGGATGAACGAGTAAAAAATTATGGCTATTTGAAAAATCAGGGCCAAGCTGTTTTATGGAAGAAAAATAGTTACGACTAAAAGAATTCAGGTCTAATGTATAAATACATAAACTAATTGATAATCTAATTATTCTACCATACATTAGTCTAAAAATAATAAACTATGAAACTATTAAAAAATACGAAGAAAGTTACCTTTTTAAGATAGAGAAAAGATGACTTCGGAGAGAGGAGAAAACTTCCAGAAGTCCCGCGGGAGAGAAGAATTATATTTTTCTTTAGTGAATCTAGTCAAACCAAAATATTGATTTAACTCAAATCGAATGATATTTTAAGTCTCTATGGGTCTATATTTATAGGTGGAAGAGATGCTTAGGGGTCAAAGGCTAGGCAACGTGGGACTAAACATAGATGAAAAATAGAAAAGAGAGAAGAGGTGCGCCATGGGCCAACAGGTTCGGCCGGCCACGCGCACGCACCACCGCTGTGGTTTTTTTAATTTCGGCCAAAGTGGAAAAAAGGAAAAAAACTAGGAAGAAAAAAATGGCTGGCTGGGCCTGGCCCATGTAGGAAAGAAAAAAAAAGATGGGGCGCCCGCTACCACTATGCTATGCATGTGGGCGACAAATAATTATGGCCTGCATGTATAGTTTTTTTAAATAGAAATAGAAAGGAAAACTGAATAATGAAAATAAAAAAATTATATAGGCATATTATATATCAAAAAATTTAGAAAAAGATTTCGTAAAACATGAACATATTTTGAGTGGCAAATAATTTCCATAAAAAGTAAATAAAGCAAATAGTGCTACTGGTTCATTTAAAAACCAATTAAAAATATTTTAAAATACCAAAATAAATTGAAATTTATTTCTATCCGTTTTTCTATAGGGAAACATTTTAACCTATTTTCCATATATTTTATTTTTGGATAAAAACAATTTAAATAAAACCAAATAGTCCAAATTGAAAGCGGGTTTCAAAACAACTACAAAAGGACTTTCAATTTGATTCTTTTAAACTTCCAACTCTCTTTCTTAGCATTTGAAGAAGTCATTTTATCTCCTCTCATGAAACTCATTGAGTTGCATAAAGTTTCTAAAGTTGAAATATTTCCAAATGGAACTCAATCTTTTCAAAACCCTTTTCATTTATTTAAATGGAAGAAGTCATATCATCTTCACTCTAGGGTTTTGTGGCGAAATGAATTTGTATTCATGGAGACCATAAATGCAAGGTGAAAGTTTTGGGAAGTCATATTATTCCCTCTCATTCAACTTTCAAAAAGTTTCAAATTTCACTCTATTTCACACAAGCAACCACACCACAATCAAACAATCAATCAAAACTATTTATTAAATATAACATTCCAAAATTTAGAATGTTGGGATGTTACAGCACCCCAAGATAATATTTCAAGAAGTCTCAAGCATCTAAGCTTGGGGATGCTCGATAGGCATCCCACCTTTCCTCTTCAACAATTATCGGTTAGTATCGGTTAAGCCTAAGTTTTTGCTTATTCACATGAGTTGTGCTATTCTTAGAATGTCATTTTATTTTTATTTTGCTTGTTGTTTTAATAAAATACTTAGATCTGAAAGTTTTTGAATAAATAGAGTCCTCAAATAGTTGATAGGGAGGGTAGGTAAGCGACATTCACATCCCGTCAACGAAGCTCTTTTCTATGGAATTGCTCTAATGCTTCACTTATATCTTTTTGAGGACGGTATGATTTAGTATTTTTGAAGAAATTCTCTCTTTCTTCACTTAGATTAATTTGAGAGAAAGAAATATTATGCTCATGATCTTCATTTATATCTTTTTGGAGTAGCTTGTCATTTACTCTTGTGCTTCACTCATATTCTATGAGTAAATTGATGAATAAATTGAATGTCATGAAGTTGAAATCATATCATGCCTAGTGGTACCTTCACATTGGGTTTAGAAAGTGAAATCTTTTGAGGCTTGACAATCAAAATATTGGTCATACAAGCAATTCACGAATAATTAGTATAAGGAAGATAACTTTCACATGCAAATACACTATCTTGGAAATCTTTTGTGATTGTGAGCCCCTATCAAAATATTATATGCCAAAATTGTTGACGTTGGACAAGGAAGACAACATAATGGTTTATGTTTGTTTATATTCACATAGAAGTTATATTGTCATAGATCCTTCAACATGTGGTACTTGCCCCCCATCTTTGCTAGCCAAAAATTCCGCACCAAGTAGAGATACTACTTGTGCATCCAAAAACCTATAAACCCAAAACTTATTTTCAAGAGTCCACCATACCTACCTAAGGATTGAGCAAGATCCTTTAAGTAAGTTATCATCGGTGCAATAAGGCAATGAAAATTGCTTCTAAAAGTGTTAGATCATTTAGTGTAAGAGAAAATTCAGTGTTGTACAAACTTGTGATGGCAAAGAATAAAAGCGACATACTACATAATAAAGGTTGCTATCATAATGGGCAATATAACGTGACGTTCTTTTGCACTAAGGGGTTGAGCATACAAATAAATAATCGCACGGCAACCTCTGCTTCCCTTTGCGAAGGGCCTATCTTTTACTTTTATGTATTTACTTTCATGCAAGAGTCAAAGTTATTCTCTCTATTCCTTTTTATTTTTCTCTTTTGGCAAGCATCATGTGGTGAGGAAAGATCTAGGCACATATATACAGTTGGATTGGGTAGCATGAGTTATTATTGTTGACATCACCCTTGAGGTAAATACATTGGGAGGATAAATTATAAGCCCCTATATTTCTATGTGTCTAGTTGAAATGTTTTGCTCATGTGTATGCGGTGAGTGTTAGCAGTCATAGAAGACTATATGACGGTTGAGTATGTGGAGCTCTTACTTTAACTCTGTTGAATAGGTTGAATTGAAATTGCTTGGTGACTAAGAACATAGGTTGTTGAGTTTCAAGAGAATTCATTGTTTGAACCTTAACATGTGAATTGGTTGCTACTAGAACAAGAGAAGGTTTATAAGAAAGAATTGTTGTTATGATGCTAGGAAAAGTGATTAAATTATCATTGATCAAACTTATGCACTTTGCTAGCATTCACACTTCATACATTATTTCTTTTATCATTTACCTACTCGAGGACGAGTAGGAATTAAGCTTGGGGATGCTGATACATCTCCAACGTATCTATAATTTATGAAGTATTCATGTTGTTTTATTACCATTCTGGGATGTTTTACAATCATTTTTGGGACTAACCTATTGACCCAGTGCCCAGTGCCAGTTGCTGTTTTTGCTTGTTTTTACATCGCAAGAAATCAATATCAAATGGAGTCCAAACACCGTGAAACTTTTTGGAAATTTTTAATGGACCAACACACCCAAGATGGGCTAGAGAAGCACTTGGGGTTGCCCCGAGGGTGGCACAACCCACCAGGGCGCGCCTGGGGGCCCAGTCGTGCCCAGGTGGGTTGTGCCCACCTCGGTGGCCTCCCGCACCCCCTCTTTACCCTATAGATTCCGAAAAATTCCAAAAACCCTCGGGGTTAACCTAGATCGGTAGTTCCGCCGCCGCAAGGCTCTGTAGCCACCGAAAACCAATCTAAACCCCGTTCCGGCACCTTGCCGGAGGGGGAATCATCTCCGGGTGTCCATCTTCAATTCTTCATCATCCCGGCGGCCACCACGATGAGGAGGGGGTAGTCCACCCTCGGGGCTGAGGGTTTGTACCTGTAGCTATGTGTTTAATCTCTCTCTCTCTCTCTCTCGTGTTCTTGAGATGTCATGATCTTGATGTATCGCGGGCTTTGTTACTATAGTCAGATCATATGGTGTTTTCCCCTCTCTATCTTGTTGTGATGAATTGAGTTTTTCCCTTTGAGATTTTGTTGTTATCGGATTGAATACTTTTATGGATTTGAGAACACTTGATATATGTCTTGCAATTGAATATTCATGGTGACAATGGGGTATCATATTGATTCACTTGATATATGTTTTGGCACTCAACTCGCGGATTCCTGAGGTGACATTGAGGTAATATATGCATAGGGATTGATGCATGTTCTTGTCTTTGTTTCTACGGTAGAAATCTTGGGGCACCCTTTGAAGTTTTTTGTGTTGGATTGAATATTATGAATCTGAATTTTCTTTGGTGTTATTTTAGTATGAACTCTAGGATAGATTGATCAGAAAGAATAGCTTTGAGGATGTTTCATACCCTACAAACAATTATGTCTTATGTTCTCCGCTAGATAGAAACTTTGGAGTGATTCTTTGTTGCATGTTGAGGGACGGTTATATGATCCAATTATATTAGCATTGTTGAGAGGTTACACTAGTGAAAGTACGGACCCTAGGCCTCATTTTCAAGCATTGCAATACCGTTTTTGTGCCCGTTTACTATTTGCTACCTTGCCATTTTTATTTATTCAGATTATAAAAAATATATTTCTACCATCAATATTACACTTTTATCACCATCTCTTTGCCGAACTAGTGCACCTATGAAATTTTCCATTGTATTGGGTGTGTTGGGGACACAAGAGATTTCTTGTATTTGCTTGCAGGGTTGTTTGAGAGAGACCATCTTCATCCTACACCTCCCATGGATTGATAAATCTTAGGTCATCCACTTGAGGGAAAATTTCTACTGTCCAACAAAACTCTTCGCTTGGAGGCCCAACACGAGTATACAAGAATAAAGTTGTGTAGTAGACATCTGGCGCCCTCGAACTTGGCTTCGAGGCGAAGCCGAAGGGCAAGTGCGGAGCGCGGCGGGCCCTAACTGCCTGCGGCCTTGGTTGACGCGTGGTGATTGATGGGGTGTGGGCGTCTCCGCTTCCCCATGCTGCCTCGGCAACCGTTCGACTTGACGAGACCCTTCTGCATGCAGAGAAAATCATCATTATGTGCAATCGCGGAGGCCGACGGTTGGCCTCCCTCCGGCTATAAATGAGGAGAGGGGCGGAGCACCCTTGCTCATCTCCATCTTCTAGCCATCCGCTCCTTCTTCTTCCTCTCTGTCGTGCCATCTTGTTGTAGCTCTCATGGCGCCGATGAGGAAGTTCTCCGCTGCCGAGAAGGGGAAGGCCCCCAAGGAGGGACCCGGCTCGCCAGCTCCTAAGAGAGGGTGAGGCCGCCCCCGCAAGTATGATGCGACCCCTGCGGTGGCTCCTCGAGGGCGCGGGCTCACTCCTTTGGGGACCGGTGTCGCCTTGGGCGGCCATGGCGGTGCTTCTTCTCACGGTGGAAGCCGCCAAGGGCGAGGCAACCCTTGTGATGAGGGGGGCATGCCATGGTTACCTGGCCTCCTCGGCCATACTTCCACTCGGCAGAGGTGCTCCCGGAGTTCATCGCATGGTCAGAGAGGCCTACCGACACCTGGCTCCCGCTCCCTCGCTTCTTCATGGGTGAGCTGTCGGCCGCGGGGCTTAATGGCCTCTGGCTGCAGGCTGACGGCTGACGCCTGCCACAGCAAGGCTTCATGGGTTGGGGTCGAAGTTACCGCCGTTGGTAACATATCCTTGGCCCGCGGCTGGCAGGCATTTGCTTGCGCGCGCGGCTGAGCGGGCTCCACTTCAAGTACGACGGCGTCGTGACCCTAAGCCAAGACTAAAAGGCAAGAGAAATAAAAGGGGAGAATCCAACTTGCCAATCGAAAAAACGTGAGAACTCCAAATTCAAGAAGTTGAAAACCAGCTACAGAAAGCAAGCAAATGAACAGCCACGTTTTGGCACCTAGCCTAGTCTTCTCACCAGCGCGGAGCTAAGTGCTGCCACTAGGACGTGGGAGGGAGCCCCTGAGGCCCAAGGGCGGCACTTCGGAGACTCCGAGGCGTGTACAGCCCCACTCATTATTACGTGAGAGTGTCACGAGTGGAGACCTTCATAGACACGGGGCCTTGCTTCGTGGGTAGAACTTCCGGAGGTGCTGGATGTTCCAGGCGTTCTGGATGGGGATCCCGTCCTACGTCTCTAGGCGTGCGGCGCCAGGCCTGGAGACATATGTGATCCTGAACGGGCCCTCCCACATGGGTGAAAGCTTATGTAGCCCCTCCCTGGGGAGCACCCGCCTCAGGACGCTATCACCCACCTCGAGTGTCCTGGAGCGGATGCTGCGGCACTGGTACCACTGCAGCGCCTACTGGTACCTTGCTGCTCGGAGCACGGCTTGACGGCGGCGTTCCTCCCCCAGCACGAGTTCCATCCCCCGTGAGGCGTCCTGGCGTGTGATACGTCTACACTTTATCTATAATTTTTGATTGTTCCATCCTATTATATTATCTGTTTTGGATGTTTTATATGCATTAATATACTATATTATATGATTATTGGGACTAACCTATTAACCTAGAGCCCAGTGTCAGTTTCTATTTTTTCCTTGTTTAGAAAAAGAATACCAAACGGAGTCCAAACTGAATAAAACTTTCCTGATGATTTTTCTTGGACCAAAAGACACCCAGGAGACTTGGAGTGCAAGTCAGAGGAGCCTCGAGGCGGCCACAAGGGTGGAGGGCGCGCCCAGGGGGTGGGGGCGCCACCCGACCTTGTGGGCCCTTGTAGCTCCCCTGACCTAATTCTTTCGCCTATATATACTCTTATACCCAAAAATATCCACGGGAGCCACGAAACCACTTTTCCACCGCTGCAACCTTCTATACCCATGAGATCCCATCTTGGGGCCTTTTCCGGCATCCTACCGGAGGGGGAATCGATCACAGAGGGCTTCTACATGAACACCATTGCCTCTCCGATGGAGCGTGAGTAGTTTACTTCAAACCTACAGGTCCATAGCTAGTAGCTAGATGGCTTCTTCTCTCTCTTTGATTCTCAATACAAAGTTCTCCTCGATGTTCTTGGAGATCTGATGAATTGTAGATTTATGATCAGCTTATCTATGAATATTATTTGAATCTCCTCTGAATTCTTACATGCATGATTTGATATCTTTGCAAGTCTCTTCAAACTATCGATTTGGTTTGTCCAACTAGTTTGGTTTTTCTTGCAATGGGAGAAGTGCTTAGCTTTGGGTTCAATCTTGCGGTGTCCTTTCCCAGTGACAGTAGGGGCAGCAAGGAACGTATTGTATTGTTCCCATCAAGGATAACAAGATGGGGTTTTCATAATATTGCTTGAGTTAATCCCGCTACATCATGTCATCTTGCTTAAGGCGTTACTACATTCTTTATGAACTTAATACTCTATATGCATGCTGGATAGCGGTTGATGTGTTCAGTAATAGTAGTAGATGCAGAATTGTTTCGGTCTTCTTGACACGGACGTGATGCCTATGTAGGGGTGATACGTCTCCGTCGTATCTACTTTTCCAAACACTTTTGCCCTTGTTTTGGACTCTAACTTGCATGATTTGAATGGAACTAACCGGGACTGACGTTGTTTTCAGCAAAATTGCCATGGTGTTATTTATGTGCAGAAACAAATTCTCGGAATGACCTGAAACTTCACGGAGCGTATTTTTGGAAATAATAAAAAATATTGGCAAAAGATCAATGCCACACCCTAGCCACGAGGGTGGGGGTGCGCCTGCCCCCCTGGGCGTGCCCCCCTACCTTGTGGGCCCCCTGGAGCTCCTCCAACCTCAACTCCAACTCTATATATTCACTTTTGGGGATAAAAAAAATAAAAGGAGAAGGATTCATCGCGTTTTACGATACGGGGCCGCCGCCAAGCCCTAAAACCTCTCGGGAGTGCTGATCTGGAGTCCGTTCAGGGCTCCGGAGAGGGGAATCCATCGCCATCGTCATCATCAACCATCCTCCATTACCAATTTCATGATGCTCACTTCTATGCATGAGTAATTCCATCGTAGGCTCATTGGACGATGATGGGTTGGATGAGATTTATCATGTAATCGAGTTAGTTTTTTAGGGTTTGACCCCTAGTATCCACTATGTTCTGAGATTGATGTTGCTATGACTTTGTTGTGCTTAATGCTTGTCACTAGGGCCCGAGTGCCATGATTTCAGATCTGAACCTATTATGTTTTCATCAATATATGAGAGTTCTTGATCCTATCTTGCAAGTCTATAGTCACCTACTATGTGTTATGATCCGGCAACCCCGAAGTGACAATAATCGGGACCACTCCCGGTGATGACCGTGGTTTGAGGAGTTCATGTATTCACTATGTTAATGATTTGTTCTAGTACTCTATTAAAAGGAGGCCTTAATATCCCTTAGTTTCCGCTAGGACCCCGCTGCCATGGGAGGGTAGGACAAAAGATGTCATGCAAGTTCTTTTCCATAAGCATGTATGACTATATTCTGAATACAGGCCTACATTACATTGATGAATTGGAGCTAGTTCTGTGTCACCCTAGGTTATGACTATTACATGATGAACCGCATCCAGCATAATTCTCCATCACTGATCCATTGCCTACGAGCTTTCCCTATATCGTTCTTCGCTTATTTACTTTTTCGTTGCTATTGTTATCATCACTACAAAATACCAAAAACATTACTTTTGTTATCATTACCTTTCGCTACCGTTATCACTACTATCATATTATTTGCTACTAAATATTTTGCTGCAGATATTAAGTTTCCAGGTGTGGTTGAATTGACAACGCAGCTGCTAATACTTGAGAATATTCTTTGGCTCCCCTTGTGTCGAATCAATAAATTTGGGTTGAATACTCTACCCTCGAAAACTATTGTGATCCCCTATACTTGTGGGTTATCAAGACTATTTTCTGGCGGTGTTGCTGGGGATCATAGGTCTATTCTTTGAGTCACTTGGGATTTATATCTGCTTATCATTATGAAGAACTTGAAAGATCCAAGAACCAAGATTTATCCCTCAACTACGAGGAGAGGTAAGGAACTGCCATCTAGCTCTGCACTTGATTCACCTTTTGTTTTGAGTAAGCTTGCGACACCTTAACCTGCTTCTACTATTCATTCTAATATGTCGCATGTTATTGATGATGCCACTTCTTCTATGCATGATACTTATGATGAAACTACTTCTATGCTTGATACTACTGTGCCACTTGGTGAATTTCTTGATGAACAACTTGCTTGGGTTAGAGAGAATGAAATTATTGAAACTCATAATATTGATGATTGTGATGATGAAGACTCTCCCATAATAAATATGAATTGCCTGTTGTGCCTGAGGGTTATGTTCTGGATGAAGAATCTGCTAGAGCTATTCTTGCTTGTAATAATAGAAGTGATCTTAAGAAGTTATTAGCTAAATGGAAGCAGCAATCCCTTAATGCTAGAATGAAACCTGACCCTGCTTTTGCTACTTCACCTATCTGTGTTACTAATAAGGATTATGAATTCTCTGTTGATCCTGATATAATTACTTTGGTTGAATCTGATCATTTTTATGGCTATGAATCTGAAACTGTTGTGGCACATCTTACTAAATTAAATGATATAGCTACACTGTTCACTAATGATGAGAGAACTCGCTACTTTTATATCCTTAAAACATTTCCCTTCTCATTAAAGGGTGATGCTAAGATATGGTTTAATTCTCTTGATCCTGGTTGTGTGCGTAGTCCCCAGGATATGATTTATTACTTCTCTGCTAAATATTTCCCTGCTCATAAGAAACAAGCTGCCTTAAGGGATATATATAATTTTGTGCAAATTGAAGAAGAGAGTCTCCCACAAGCTTGGGCGAGGCTTCTCCAATTACTTAATGCTTTCCCTAATCATCCTCTTAAGAAAAATGAAATACTTGATATCTTTTATAATGGACTAACCGATGCTTCTAGAGATTACCTGGATAGTTGTGCTGGTTCTGTTTTCAGGGAAAGAACACCGAATGAAGCTGAAATTCTATTGAATAATATGTTGACTAATGAAAATAATTGGACACTTCCTAAGCCTATTCCTAAACCAACTCCGAAGAAGAGAGGTGTTCTATTTCTCAGTCCTGAAGATATGCAAGAGGCAAAGAAATCCATGAAAGAAAAGGGTATTAAAGATGAAGATGTTAAGAATTTATCTCCTATTGAAGAAATACATGGTCTTAATTTACGCCTACTGAAGAAATACATGGTCTTGATAACCCGACACAGGTAGTAAAGGTAAATTCTCTCTATAGATATGATAAAGCTGAAATCCCATTTACTAAGTTTGCTAGCCCATGCTTAGATGAGTTTGATAAATTTATGGTTAAGCAAGAAGACTTCAATGCTTATTTTGGTAGAGAATTAAAACGCAGTGCCGATATGCTTGAACACTTGGGTGATTATATGGCTAATGTCAAAGGTGAACTTAAACTTATTAGTAAACATGCTTCTATGGTTACCACTCAAGTAGAACAAGTACTTAAATCTCAAAATGATTTGCTCAATGAATTGAATAGTAAGAATAATGATTTTGCTGTTAGAGTGGCTACTAGAACTGGTAAAATGACTTAGGAACCTTTGTATCCTAAAGGCCACCCTAAGAGAATTGAGCAAGATTCTCAGAGAAATAATATAGATGCACCTAGTCCTTCTAAAAGGAAGAAAAATAAAAATGATAGGACTTTGCATGCTTCCAATGAACCTATTGCTGAAACACCTGAGAATCCCAATGATATTTCTATTTCTGATGCTGAAACACAGTCTGGTAATGAACCTGAAACTAGTGATAATGTTAATAATAATGTTCATGTTGATGCTCAACCTAGCAATGATAATGATATAGAAATTGAACCTGTTGTTGATCTTGATAACCCACAATCAAAGAATCAACATTATGATAAGAGAGACTTTGTTTCTAGGAAACATGGTAAAGAAAGAGAACCATGGGTTCAGAAACCCATGCCTTTTCCTCCCAAACCATCCAAGAAAAATGATGATGTGGATTTTGAGCGCTTTGCTAAAATGATTAGACCTATCTTTTTGCGTATGCGATTAACTGATATGCTTAAAATGAATCCTTATGCTAAGTACATAAAAGAAATTGTTACTAATAAAAGAAAGATACCGGAAGCTGAAATCTCCACCATGCTTGCAAATTATACTTTTAAGGGTGGAATACCAAAGAAACTTGGAGATCCAGGAGTACCCAGTATACCATGCTCCATTAAAAGAAACTATGTTAAAACTTCTTTATGTGATCTTGGAGCCGGTGTTAGTGTTATGCCTCTCTCTTTATATCGTAGACTTGATTTGAATAAGTTGACACCTACTGAAATATCTTTGCAAATGGCTAATAAATCAACTGCTATACCTGTCGGTATTTGTGAGGATGTGCCTGTTGTAGTTGCAAACGTTACTATTTTAATGGACTTTGTTATTCTTGATATTCCCGAGGACGATAGTATGTCCATTATTCTTGGAAGACCCTTTTTGAATACTGCAGGGGCTGTTATTGATTGCAACAAAGGCAATGTCACTTTTCATGTTAATGGTAATGAGCATACGGTACACTTTCCGAGGAAACAACCTCAAGTCCACAGTATCAACTCTATTAGAAAAATTCCATCGATTATTTTTGGAGGTTTTGAATTTCCTCTACCTACTGTTAAGAAGAAATATGATATTCTTATTGTTGGGGATGTGCATAACCCCGTTGAGGTAACCTAGCGTTATTCGAAAATTCTCAGGTTCCATGTTATTCGGAATGAGTTTGTTAACAAGACTTGATCAACCTTGTTAATGAATTCCTTTTGATGATCATGAGATGGATGAATTTAGAAAACACAACTTTCTGTACCATCTTTTTAATTTCTGTTATTTATATTAAATAAAATAAAAATAGTATTTTATGTCTTTTATCTGAATTATCCGTGCAATATAAAAATACCCCGAAAATGAAAGTTCTCCAAATGCCCTGAAATTTAAATATGCTTTTTGGAATATTTGGCACCGAGAACACAGCATGGGGACATCCACCTGGCCACGAGGGTGGAGGGAACGCCCTACCCCCCTGGGCGCGCCCCCTGCCTCGTGGGCCCACGGTGGACCTCCTTCACTTATTCCTGCACCCACACACTCCTTCTTCCTCCCACAAACACCATTATCCAGCTCAAGCACGAGTTCTATCTCATTTTGCTGCGATTTTCGATCTCCTTGCTCAAAGCACCTCTCACAAAACTGCTCTGGGGGATTGTTCCTTGCTATGTGACTCCTCCAATGGTCCAATTAGTTTTTGTTCTAGTGCTTTATTCATTGCATATTTTTGTTGCTTAGGTGACCCTGTTCTTGAGCTTGAATATCAAATTAATGTGGTTCCAAGTAGTTTTGATGCATGATAGAGGCTCTAGGCATTTGTAGAAGTAGTTGCTATCAATTTTGTTGAGTTTGGTTTACTTTTATTTGAAGTTACTAAAAATTTCAGAAATTTTTCAGAGGGAGAAATATTCTTAGGAAAATGTACCAAGGTGGTTCTTCAAGGAAACAAGGACCCAGGCTTGCAATGTGTGATGCTGATGATGAGCCACCAAGGGACGCTCTAGTGCGGCCTTGTGAATGGCCTTCAAAGGACTTCATGGATCGAGCGGGAATTAAGGAAGAATTTAACGCATATTTGTGTAACGCTGATCTTGTGAGCGAGCTTCGAGGAAGAAAAGTGCCGTCAGTACCAATATCTCACTAGCTCCTTTGTGAGGAGGTTTGAATTTTCATCTTCACGTAATTCTCAGACTGTCCTATTTGATCTTTATGAAAATTCTTACACTATGGACTTAGAGGACTTTACCACTGCTTGCAAACTTCCACAATGGGGTAGTACTAGTGAACCTCGCAAATCTGAATTTAGAGATTTTCTTAATAGTATAATTGTGGGGGAATCTAGAGATATAGCACAAGCTACCATAGGGAGCATTCACTTTCCTGCTATACATTATTTTGCTCTCTTCATAGGTAGATGCATTAATGGTAAAGATGAAGCATGTCACATGTGTGTCCCTAACCTCAGTATTCTTAGGAGTGCTGTGTTAGGAGATAAATCTTATAATTTGGGAGCCATTGTTGCACGTAGGTTGCATCTTAATAGATTTAATGGAGATTTCTTTGGTGGAATTTATGCAACCTGCATAGCTAATTTTCTTGGTATAACCATCCATGAGGATGATATTGAGTTGCCTCCTGCTTATTTGGATTATGAGGCTATGGTTCGTCATCAGTTTGTTGAGAGGAATGATCAGTTCCTCCAGTACCGACTAATTTTTGACAGACGACGCACCTATCACGGCGCTCTCCCTGCATCTACTTTCTTTGACTTTCAGGCAAAAGGGAGATATTCTATAACCAGAGAGGAGGCAGAATAGTATAAGAGGAGGGCTGAGATAGCTCGCCTCCAAGCTGCAGCCCACGATGCAATGACTGATGCATCTCAGTACGACCCCAAGCTTGGGGGAGTACGTATTTCTCACCGACATTACATTCATGTTCACACACTCATTGCTAGATGTCGGTGCTCATACTTTTTCATTGTAATATCCATTGCTAGATTATTTCCTTTTTATCCTTTCTTCTTGTGTGTTTAATAAACCTTAAGAAAAATCAAAAAAAATAGTTGTAGCTTTTAGCTAGTTTTAATTTCCATGCTTGTAGTAGTAATTAAAAAGAAAACCCAAAAAGATTTCCTGTTCTTCTTTTTTCTTGTTGGGAGCTTTCCCGTGTAAATAGTTTTATTTATTTTCTTTTCTTTGGGGGTCGATAGGAGAACACCATGATTAAACTGTTGAAGTGGCTCTTATATGCATTATTGTTGATCTGACAAAAGAGCCCATATTGCCTTGTCTTCTCCTGTTTATTGAATGCTTGTAGATTCCAGCTTAGTCCAATGCACGTTCACTACTATTACTACCCACATCGTTTGGTCGTGCAAGTGAAAGGCAATTATGACGATATATGATGGACTGACTAAGATGAGAAAAGCTGGTATGAACTAGAGCTCTCTTGTTTTTGTAAATATGATTAGTTCATCGTTCCTAATTCAGCCTATTATGAATAAACATGTTTGCAATGACAACTAGAGATCATAGTTTCTTATGCCATGCTTAATTAGCTAGGAGCTTATAATGGTTTACCTTGCGTGCCAACATGCTATTAAAATGGTTGTGATGTGGTATGATAGGGTGGTATCCTCTTTTGAATGATTTGAGTGGTTGACTTGGCACATGTTCACGCATGTAGTTGAAACAAAATCAACATAGCCTCTATGATATTTATGTTCATGGTGAATTATATCCTACTCATGCTTGCATTTGGTGTTGATTAATTTTAATGCTTTTTCAAGACTGTTGTCGCTCTCTAGCTGGTCGCTTCCCAGTCTTTTTCTAGCCTTCACCTGTACTAAGCGGGAATACTGCTTGTGCATCCAATCCCATAAACCCCAAAGTTGTTCCATATGTGTCCATCATACCTACCTATATACGGTATCTACCTGCCGTTCCAACTAAATTTGTATGTACCAAAATCTAAACCTTCAAATAAACATTCTGTTTTGTATGCTCGAATAGCCCATGTATCAACTAGGGATGTCCGTATCTTCCATGTTAGGCGGGTTATTCTCAAGAGGAGTGGACTCCGCTCCTCACTCACGACAAAATGGCTGGTCACTGGGATGCCCAGTCCCATGCTTTATGCAAATCAAATCAAAATAATTGAAAACGAAACTTCCCCTGGGACTCTTGTAAGTTGGAGGCACTCGTTGTTTCGAGCAAGCCATGATTGATGCTTATTGGTGGAGGGGGGGTATAAACTTTACCATTCTGTTTGGGAACCGCCTATAATGTGTGTAGCATGGAAGATATCGCCATCTCTTGGTTGTTATTCTGAAATGAAAGTATACCGCTCAAAATATTATTCATCTCTATTTCGAAACCGAGCTCTGGCACCTCTACAAATCCCTGCTTCCCTCTGCGAAGGGCCTATATATTTACTTTTATGTTGAGTCATCATCCTCTTATTAAAAAGCACCAGTTGGAGAGCACCGCTGTCATTTGCATCCATTACTGTTAGTTTACATTGAGTATGACTTGACTGGATCTCTTTTACCATGAATTACAATGTCTAGTCTGTCCTTGATCTTTAAAGGTGCTCTGCATTTATGTTCTTCGGTCTCAGAAAGGGCTAGCGAGATACCATCTTGTTATATCATATTATGATTGTTTTGAGAAAGTGTTGTCATCCAAGATTTATTATTATTGCTCGCTAGTTGATTATGCCATTGATATGAGTAAACATGAGACCTGAGAGTTATTGTGAATATGGTTAGTTCATAATCTTTGCTGAAAACTGGAATGCTGGCTTTACATATTTACAACAACAAGAGCAAACCGAGTTTGTAAAAGTATTTCTTTATCACTTTCAGTTTGTCAACTGAATTGCTTGACGACAAGCAAAGGTTTAAGCTTTGGGGAGTTGATACGTCTCCATCGTATCTACTTTTCCAAACACTTTTGCCCTTGTTTTGGACTCTAACTTGCATGATTTGAATGGAACTAACCCGGACTGACGCTGTTTTCAGCAAAACTGTCATGGTGTTACTTATGTGCAGAAACAAAAGTTCTCGGAATGATTTGAAACTTCACGGAGTGTATTTTTGGAAATAATAAAAAATACTGGCAAAAGATCAATGCTAGGGGCCCCACACCCTAGCCACGAGGGTGGGGGGCGCGCCTGCCTCCTAGGCGCGCCCCCCTACCTCGTGGGCCCCCTGGAGCTCCTCTGACCTCAACTCCAACTCTATATATTCACTTTCGGGGAGAAAAAATTAAAAGGAGAAGGATTCATCGTGTTTTACGATACAGAGCCGTCGTTAGGCCCTAAAACCTCTCGGGAGGGCTGATTTGGAGTTTGTTTAGGGCTCCGGAGAGGGGAATCCGTCGCCATCATCATCATCAACCATCCTCCATCACCAATTTCATGATGCTCACCGCCGTGTGTAAGTAATTCCATCATAGGCTTGCTGGACGGTGATGGGTTGGATGAGATTTATCATGTAATCGAGTTAGTTTTGTTAGGGTTTGATCCCTAGTATCCACTATGTTCTGAGATTGATGTTGCTATGACTTTGTTATGCTTAATACTTTTCACTAGGGCCCGAGTGCCATGATTTCATATCTGAACCTATTATGTTTTCATCAATATATGAGAGTTCTTGATCCTATCTTGCAAGTCTATAGTCACCTACTATGTTTTATGATCCGGCAACCTCGAAGTGACAATAATCAGGACCACTCCCGGTGATGACCGTGGTTTGAGGAGTTCATGTATTCACTGTGTGTTAATGCTTTGCTCCGATACTCTATTAAAAGGAGGCCTTGATATCCCTTAGTTTCCGCTAGGACCCCGCTGCCACGGGAGGGTACGACAAAATATGTCATGCAAGTTCTTTTCCATAAGCACGTATGACTATATTCGGAATACATGCCTACATTACATTGATGAATTGGAGCTAGTTCTGTGTCACCCTAGGTTATGATTGTTACATGATGAAACACATCCGGCATAATTGTCCATCACTGATCCATTGCCTACGAGCTTTCCATATATTGTTCTTCGCTTATTTACTTTTCCGTTCCTATTGTTATCATCACTACAAAATACCAAAAACATTACTTTTGTTATCATTACCTTTTGCTGCCGTTACCACTACTATCATATCACTTTGATACTAAATACTTTGTTGTAGATATTAAGTTTCCAGGTATGGTTGAATTGACAACTCAGCTGCTAATACTTGAGAATATTCTTTGGCTCCCATTGTGTCAAATCAATAAATTTGGGTTGAATACTCTACCCTCAAAAACTGTTGCGATCCCCTATACTTGTGGTTTATCAAGGGGGAGATAGTAATTCAAAAAAATCCTACAATCATGCAAGATCTATCTAGGAGAAGCATATCAATGCGATGGGAGAGTGTGTCCATGTACCCTCGTAGACTGAAAGCGGAAGCGCTATGTAACGCGGTTGATGTAGTCGAACGTCTTCATGATCCAACCGATCCAAGTACTAAACATACGTCACCTTCGTGTTTAGCACACATTCAGCATGATGATGTCCCTCCAGATCTTGATCCAGTAGAGGGTCGAGGGAGAGTTCCATCATCACGACGGCGTGGCAACAGTGTTTGTGATGTGATCCGCGCAAGGCTTCGCCTAAGCACTACGACAATATGACCGAGGTGGTAAACTGTGGAGGGGGGCACCACACACGGCTAAGAAACAACTGTTGTGCTTTGGGGTGCCCCCCGCCCCCGTATACAAAGAGAGGGGAGGAGGCGGTCGGCCTAGGGGTGCGCCAAAAGGGGGAAGTCCAACTATGACTCCCAATCCTAGTTGAACTCCGTTACCTTTTTCGGAGAGGAGGAAAGAGGGAAGGGAGAGGAAGAGGAGAAGGAAAGGGGGGCCGCGCCCCCCTCCATAGTCCAATTCGGACTCCCTATAGGGAGAGGCCGCGTCCACCCCTTGTGGGCTGCCTCCCCTCTCCCCTATGGCCCATGTAGGCCCAATATTCCCCTGGGGGTTCTGGTAACCCCTCGGTACTCCGGAAAAATACCCGAATCACTCGGAACCATCCCGATGTCCGAGTACAACCTTCCAATATATGAATCTTTACCTCTCGACCATTCCGAGACTCCTCGTCATGTCCATGGGACTCCAAACAAGCTTCCGTCACCAAAACACATAACTCATTATACAAATCGTCATCAAACATTAAGCATGCGAACCCTACGGGTTACTATGTAGACTTGACCGAGACACGTCTCCGATCAATAACCAATAGCAGAACATCGATGCTCATATTGGCTCCTACATATTCTACGAAGATCTATATCGGTCAAACAGCAAAACAACAAATGTTATTCCCTTTTTCATCGGGATGTTACTTGCCCGAGATTCGATTATCGGTATCATCATACCTAGTTCAACCTTGTTATCGGCAAGTCTCTTTACTCATTCTGTAATGCATCATCCCGCAACTAACTCACTAGTTACATTGCTTGCAAGGCTTATAGTGATGTGCATTAACGAGAGGGCCCAGAGATACCTCTCCGATACACGGAGTGACAAATCCTAATGTTGATCTATGCCAACTCAACAAACACCTTCGGAGAGACCTGTAGAGCATATCTTTACAATCACCCAGTTATGTTGTGACATTTCATAGCACACAAGGTGTTCCTCCGGTATTCACGAGTTGCATAATCACATAGTTAGAGGAATATGTATAAGTCATGAAGAAATCAATAGCAATAAAACTAAATGATCATAATGTTAAGCTAACGGATGGGTCTTGTCCATCACATCATTCTCTAATGATGTGATCCCGTTCATCAAATGACAACACATGTCTTTGGTTAGGAAACTTAGCCATCTTCGATTAACAAGCTAGTCAAGTAGAGGCATACTAGGGACACTCTGTTTGTCTATGTATTCACACATGTACTAAGTTTCTGATTAATACAATTCTAGCATGAATAATAAACATTTATCATGATATAAGGAAATATAAATAACAACTTTATTATTTCCTCTAGGGCATATTTCCTTCATTCTCCCACTTGCACTAAAGTTAATAATCTAGATTACATAGTAATGATTCTAACACCCATGGAGTCTTGGTGTTGATCATGTTTTCCTCATGAGAGAGGCTTAGTCAAAGGATCTGCAACATTCAGATCCGTATGTATCTTGCAAATCTCTATGTCTCCCTCCTTGACTTGATCATAGATGGAATTTAAACGTCTCTTGATGTGTTTGGTTATCTTGTGAAATCTGGACTCCTTCGCCAAGGCAATTGCTCCAGTATTATCACAAAAGATTTTCGTTGGACCCGATGCACTAGGTATTACATCTAGATCGGATATGAACTCCTTCATCCAGGTTCCTTCATTTGCTGCTTCCGAAGCAGCTTTGTACTCCGCTTCACAAGTAGATCCCGCCACGATGCTCTGCTTGGAACTGCACCAACTTACTGCTCCACCATTCAATATAAATACGTACCCGGTTTGTGACTTAGAGTCATCCGAATCAGTGTTAAAGCTTTCATCGACGTAACCATTTACAACAAGCTCTTTGTCACCTCCCACTACTTCAGGATGCTCCTAAAGTGACACTACGATCAGAGACCCTTCGAGAAACTATGTGCGATGCAATGATCGCAAATGATGATGTAGGAAAACCGTCAGAAATGTATAAAACATTTGCGATGATGGATGCATCAAACACGGTTCAGGTTTTAGTTGCGTGTGCGATGAAGGGCATATAGTTCAGTTCAATTAACTGTTTGCGATGAGGAGGAACAAAAGAAACAGGCAGCCAGATGAAGGTGTGTGTGATGTACAGCATACAGTTCACTCGGATGAACTATTTGTGATTAGGCAACACAAAAGAAATGGATAGCCCGATCAAGGTGTTTGCGATGTACAGTATACGGTTCACTCGGATGAACTGTTTGTGATTAGGCAAGAGAACAGAAACGGTTCAATATAACAAGATGTGTGTGATACGCGGCAAATAGGTTTGTAATTAGAAATGTGTGCGAAGACCGATAATAACGCAGACGATTGCTTCTAATAAGACATATGTGATATGCTTTGTCTACACAACATCTATTGGCCATTGTGGGATGGGCGGTCATCCGGATACATGGCATACAGTTGATCCATCCGACCTATTTGTGATGGAATAGGCCATGTGTGTTGTGGGTAAACGCTTGCTAGTATTCAATCGTTTGGGATTGATGAATTCATCACCGACGGGATCCCTAGTGTGGTCCGTGTTCATCTGATCATCATCTACTTCTTGTGCTAGCTCGATGCTAAGTTTCCATTAATTGATGGCGTTTTATGAACACGCCATCGTTTACCGCCATTTCCTCACCTCTTTCCCGCCACCCTGCTATATTGCGCATAGGGGGCGCGCGACGCACGGAGGCGACAAGCGCAGCCTGTAGCACATCCACCTTTTCCAAGCATGCCAACCCACCAAAGCACCGCCACTTCCATCAACCTCGTCGACGAGGAAAACGAGCAGGCGCCACGACCCGTCAAGGCCGAGGCGCTCCCCGGCAATGCTTTAGATGACGATGTGATGCGCGTCATTGCCAGGGTTGAGCAGACCTTTGGTGCATGGCCCTTGAGCGCCGCGGATCAAGATAGGAATGTCAGCACCGACAGGCTGTAGCTCACCGCACAACATGAAGGATGGCACGCCGCAGAGCAAGCTAGGCGCGTCCTCGTCAATAGGCTGCGGCTCGCCGCAGGGCGAGACCATTGGAGCGCCGCAGAGCGAGAGGCACGGCATGCTGCATAGCAAGAGCGGATCCATCGGCGCTTGCCTACTGTCGACACGGCGTCGCAGCTAGGTACACGTCCCGTCAGTACCCCCATTCCTCTCCGGGAGTGGGCAGAGGCCCTCTACGCCGTACTTGCACCAGATGCCGGCCACGCCGTACTTGCACCGGACGCGTGCCGCGCCGTTCGTGTGGGTGCAAGCTTTCGCCTTGTCCGCGGCCCGCTGGATGCCAACACGCTGGTCCATAGGCTCGACCGCCTCCTTGGCCCAGGTGTCCACCTGGGCGCAATAGAGGAACATGGTCGTCGCATCCTCGAGCTGGTGATCTCCGATGAAATAGCCAACTTGGAGCTCGAGATCGCGCTCCAGATGTATCGCGAGCATGTCAACCGCTTGGACGAATGCCTGCACGAGTTCAGGCAGAGCCAAGAGCTACCCTAGGCAAGGGTTGTTGGTCATGGTCTCATGGACGCATTTTATTTTGAAAAGTTATTTCGACGTGGATAGCTTTGTATTCATGGCAATCATAGTGTTGCTCTATTTATTGCTCTGTTTCAATGTGTGTACTCTGTTTTCCATTCTTATATGTTCTGTTTCAATGTGTGTATGTACGCTTTCCATTCTGTATATGTGGATGATAACAACTAGATTCAAATTAGTATACAAAAACAGATAGAAAATGGAATTCATAATATATATATTAATGGTTCATTAGATCATCACAAATATATATATATATATATATTCTATTTCGCGTAACAGAATATTATTCTGTTTCGCTACTTGAACTGACGGTTTCACGCGGTTGTACTGATGAAAATCGAGGCGTCGAACTTGTCCTCCTCGATTTTTTCGTCAGAACAGGGCGTGTAATATATCATTGGAAAGCTCTTGACATCTAGATTACAATAATATAGAACTTTTTTGCAAAATCATCATGGTTTAATAGCAATTTTGAAAAAAACTGTTTTCTTCAAAACTGTTTTGAAATAATGGCTCTTTCAAAACTGCTCTTAAACCATGATGATTTTGCAAAGAAGTTCTATATTATTGTAATCTAGATGTCAAGAGCTTTCCAACGATACATTACACGCCCCGTTCGAACGCAAAAAAATCAAGGAGGACCAATTCGACGTGATGAAAATCCTCAATACAGCCACGTGAAACCATCAGTTCAAGTAGCAAAACAGAATAGCTCAGTCCTATATATATATATATATATACATATATATATATATATATATATATATATATATATACATAAACACTATTCTGATCACGGGATCAGAATAATATTCTGATCACAACCTGACCTGCCCCGCTAGTAGTACGTTGAACTTCCCTGTGAACAAGGTTGAACTTCCGCCAACATTGCCCAAACGGGGATTGCGATATACCGTTGGAAAGCTATGGACACCAATATCATGACCCAAGTTAAATTTTTGGCAAAATATAAGCGGTTTAAGAGCAGTTTTGAAAACCGTTTTTTCTTCGCACAAAAAATGTGAATCGTATTTTCGATCGCATTTCTAAACCGTTTATCGGATGAGGCATATAATATGGCGTTGGAAAGCTGCTAAAAAACCGCTCCTTCCACATGTTGAAAGTTTTCTATAATTCCCTATGGTTAAAGAGTAATATGAAAAAACGTAAAATTTCGTAAACCGAACAGCTGAGTTCGTTTTTTCGATGTCATTTCTAAACGGCTACTCCAATGGAGGCATATGATACGGCGTTGGAAAGCTTATGAAAATGCGCTACTTTTTCATCTTGAAAGTTTTTTTCTAATTTTGAATGGTTTAAGAGTAATTTAGAAAATGGTCCAAGTCCTACCGAGTTCGTATTTTCGAGCTAATTTTTTAACCATGCGTCCGAATGCAGCAAATGATATGGCGTTGGAAAGCTTGAACAAATGCGAAACTTTTTGGTATGTATTCTTTCTCCCAATTCTTTACGGTTTTAAGTCAGTTTCGAAAATGGCAAAAAACGTATTTTCGCCGTAATTTCTACAAACTTTATCGGAATGGGGTAAATAATATACCGCTGAAAAGTTACGGAAAATGCGAAACTTTTTCATGTTGATGGTTTTCTATGATTCCTAGCCGTTTTCAAGTAATTTAAAAACGGTCGGACCATGCGTTCTGCCTTTATCGCGAAACAGATTCTTCGAAAATGTACCGCGTGAAGAACCTGAACTTCTCGGCGCGTGTACCTAAACTTCACTCTGTTTTTCACGTGATTTTTTTTGCTCGTAGGTCTCCATCCACTGCTCGTAACTCTCCATCCACTCATCGGAATTAAGCAAGTGATATATCAGTGGAAAGCTGATGTAAACACATAACTTTCCCGTGTTGATCATTTTTTCATACTCACAATGATTTTAAAAGTTTTTCATCAGAAATTCATCCTCTTTAGTAGTTGAACTTCCTGCTGTTTTCTGTTGAACTTCTGTGACGTATTTTTGTTTGTAATTTTTCTCATCCATCGTTAGTGTTACACAAATGATATTTCTTCTGTACAAACCTCTCTCACAATAATTTTTTTAACTTTCTCCGACGAAGAACTTGAACTTATAACAACAAAACTTTTAGGCTTTGCTTTTTTATTCCTTTTTAATACAAGATGCACACCGTGTAGTACGTGACCTTCTCGCAGTTATCAATCTGAACCTCTCTTGGTTATGTGAAAATATTTGAGTTTTTTATGAATTTTTAATTTGATTTTTCTTAATCTTTTTTTATGAATTTTGAATCGCTCTATTTTTAATAGTTGAACTTCTTGTTATTGTATTTTTAACTTCTTGTTTCCATTCTTTAATAGCGAGGAAAATCTGAGTTTTCTATAATCATCGAACTTCTCCATCTTTTTAATATGGACTTCCTGGTTTATTTCTTAATCCTTTTTGATGAAATTTTGAAGCGCTTTATTTTTAAAAGTTGAACTTCTTGTTTTTTATTTTTGAAATTCTTGTTTCCATTCTTTAATAACGAGGAAAATCTGAGTTTTTTATAATGATCGATCTTCCCGCTATTTTCACTTTAAACTTCTACCATGTATTTTTGTTCGTAATTTCTCACTCGTTCATCGGAGTTGCACAAATGTTATCTAGTGCCGATTACCTCTCTCACAAGAAGTTTTTGAACTTCCCCATGCTGAGCACCTGAACTTCTAGTAGCGAAATTTTTATACTTTATCTTTTATTCTATTTTCTCATATGAAAACACACACCATGCAGCACGTGAACTTCTGGCCATTTTCAATTTGAACTACTCTGTAAAAAATTTGTCCCTAACTCCTAAAGAACTCGTCGAATTTGAGCAAATGATAGCACTAGTTAAGAGCATTTTTTGAACAAGCTAAGACTTGTTTTGAATGATATACACAAAACATTTAAATTATATTATGGGAATAATACACATGATATACCGTTGGAAAGATTATGTTTGAGAAGAAAAAAAATTCATCAATTTTTTTCTAATTTGTCACAATTTATGGGTAGTTTTCAAAATGCCAAAAAATAGCATACCTTGTAAATCCTATGTTTTTATAAACTTCGGACTTCTCTCTCTTTTTAATTTCAACTTCTTAGTTTGATTTCTAGAAAATAGAAAATTAATTTTTGTAAGTAAACATTGAACAACTTTTTTCATGAATTGAATGAAATACATTTTTTAGAAACGAGAAGAATTTGAGTTTTCTGCATACATCGTGTCGCTCCATTATTTTAGTAAAAATGCAAGGTCCAAATATGGGCACATCCATGTTTACAAACCTTTTAAACTGCTCAGTTTTTTTATATTTGACCTTCTTGGTTTTGGAATAAACATTTTTGAACTTCTATGTTATTTAAATTTGAACTTCTCCAATTTTTAAGTAAAATGTAGAAACACCATTTTTTATAAACTTTTCGAACTGCTCCATTTTTAGTTTTTGAACTTCTTGGTTTATTCTATAGTAATAGGGAAAATTACAGGTTTGTAATAAGCATTGAACCGCCCTATTATTTAAATTTGAACTTCAAGGCATTTTTTAGAAATGGTTAAACAAACAAAATGAAATTATGTTTTTCCACCTTTCTATGAACTTACTATGTTATATCTTATGCAGTTTTGTATTTTGTCTCATGACATTATTAGCCATTTTTTGCTATCGGCGAAATGGCTTGGCAATCCTTTTTTCATTGATGAATTTCTTCAGTATGTGATACACCTGAACTTATGAATTACTGATACATGAACTTCACATGCTATTATAATTCAAGAAAATTACACACAACAATACACATAAACTTCGCATGCTACATGCATTTTTTACACAAGTACGAAATGCACACATCTAAAAAAGAGCATTCTGAGGTGAATCAATGAAGGTATGCATTAAAAAACACATATACAATTATATACACACTTGACCTTCTGCAACCCAACATCTTGACCTTCGCAAAAACAAATTTTGAAAGCAAAAATAAATCACGCATTAGTACAAGCACAACAGAGCATTCTCTGTCTCCGTTTTTTGAGATCATATGTTCATTCACAAACAGTTTTGCGGATGCTCTTGAAGAACACAACAAAACGAGAGTGGGGTCAGAAGGATAGAGATCGGGTGTAGCAGCGCAGGCAGATGGGGGTGCATGGGCTTGTCGGCGCCAGAATTATTGGTGGACCGGGACGTGTTTTGTTCAGTGGGGCATCGGTCGGCGGCGTGGTCGCGCAGGATGTGCACGGTAGAAACTCCAGTCCTCTCACACACCACACGATCCTTATCCACACCGCCAAGACAAACTCTTCTTTATCTCTTTCACTGCATGCTTTTGTCTTCTTTCACTTGCTAGCTTTTAACACTTCTTCCCTGTACATCCAAATTAACAGCAGGCAAAGCTAGTAGTAGCTCGGTGCAAGCACGGGGAAGGTGCCAGGGAACACAACACAAACCACCGCGAGGGAGAGGCACCAGGAAACCGCGGAGCATCGTGTGCGGCAGCAATGAGAAATACCGCGGGAAGGTCGATGACAAGCTTCGTCGAAGGTCGATGACAAATGCCCGAGCAGTAAAATGTTCAAAGAGGAAAACTTTCAGAGAGAATTAATAGCCATAGCCTGAAGATGAAAGTTTAGAGGAAAATGCCATTGCTTTTCTCCTTCTTGCGAAGGAACTACGCGAGCGAGCGAGCAGTTGGACTGCAGGACGGTCGCAGTTGGACGGCTCAGGGGCCGCATCGAGCATCCACCCTGCGGGGCAGCAGGGAGGTTGGGGTAGGCAGCAATGTGGGGAGGCAGGAGGCTGGCGGCGTGCTTGGGCTCGCCGGGGTGTGGGGAGGAAGGAGGCCGCCGGCGTGCTTTGGGCTCACCAGGATGTGGATGCAGGGCGCCGGATCCGGGCCGCGAGCAGCGGCGCCAGGCTATACGTGGGTGAACAGCGTCGGAGATGGGTGCAGGGCGTCGGGTGCGGGATGCTGGATCCCGCCTGACGGTGTGGGAGGCACGGAATCCCGGTGGAATTCGGCGGCGAGGCAACAACAGGAGGATGGCGCGCGCCCGCCGGAGAAGGCTGGGGGCAGGGGCGTGGAAGGAGACTGGCGGTGGGTCCGCGAGAGGGGGAAGGCACGCGGTCGCGAGAAAAAGGCGGTTGCAGGGCCACGGGAGGAGGCCGGTAGCCAGCGGCGACGGGAGGGAGGCCGGCGGCCAACGGCGGCGGGAGGAAGGCCGGGTGCGGCGGGGGAGGAAGGCAGGTCTCGGGGATTGGTGCGTGGGAGGCTAGTGGCGGTGGTGCGCGGCAGCGACGATGTCTCTGGTCGCCGGTTGGGGGCGGATCGGTGTGGGTGGTGCGGGGGTTGGGGAGATCGGGGTGGGTGGTGCGGGGGTGGTGGAGACCGGGGTGGGTAGTTTTAGGGTCTGTCTTTTTTTTGTTTCGATGAGTTCGGGAGGATCCCGTCAGCCCTATATAGGGGGAGCTGTGCTCCAAATAGTTATTCTAATCCCGGGATTAGAATAGTGTTACTATATATATATATATAATATCATCCCATATACGTGATGATACTTAACTACTAGGTACAATGCATAAAATTGAAAACGAATGATACATCTCCGTCGTATCTACTTTTCCAAACACTTTTCCCCTTGTTTTGGAATCTAACTTGCATGATTTGAATGGAACTAACCCGGATTGACGCTGTTTTCAGCAGAATTGCCATGGTGTTATTTGTGTGCAGAAACAAAAGTTCTCGGAATGACCTGAAACTCCACGGAGATTATTTTTGAAAATAATAAAAAAAAATACTGGCAAAGAATCAAGGCCAGGGGGCCCACACCCTAGCCACGAGGGTGGGGGCGTGCCTGCCCCCTGGGCGCACCCCCCTACCTCGTGGGCCCCCTGGAGCTCCACTGACCTCAACTCCAACTCTATATATTCGTGCTCGGGGATAAAAAATAGAGGAGAAGCATTCATCGCGTTTTACAATACAGAGCCGCCAACAAGCACTAAACTCTCTCGGGAGGGCTGATCTGGAGTCTGTTCGGGGCTCCGGAGAGGGGAATATGTCGCCGTCGTCATCATGAACCATCCTGCATCACCAATTTCATGATGTTCACCGCCGTGCGTGAGTAATTCCATCGTAGGCTTGCTGGATGGTGATGGGTTGGATGAGATTTATCATGTAATCGAGTTAGTTTAGTTAGGGTTTGATCCCTAGTATCGACTATGTTCTGAGATTGATGATGCTATGACTTTGCTATGCTTAATGCTTGTCACTAGGGCCCGAGTGCCATGATTTCAGATCTGAACCTATTATGTTTTCATGAATATATGTGAGTTCTTGATCCTATCTTGCAAGTCTATAGTCACCTACTATGTGTTATGATCCGGCAACCCCGAAGTGACAATAGTCGGGACCACTCCCGGTGATAACCGTAGTTTGAGGAGTTCATGTATTCACAATGTGTTAATGCTTTGCTCCGTTACTATATTAAAAGGATCCCTTACTATCCCTTAGTTTCCGCTAGGACCCCGCTGCCACGGGAGGGTAGGACAAAAGATGTCATGCAAGTTCTTTTCCATAAGCATGTATGACTATATTCGGAATACATGCCGACATTACATTGATGAATTGGAGCTAGTTCTGTGTCACCCTAGATTATGACTGTTA